>NC_090646.1:671936221-672173721 GCF_040937935.1 Hyperolius riggenbachi
CAGAAACTTCGCTACGTTTGCATTTTGCAGACTACGCATGAAAATACGGAAGCTTCGCATAGTGCGAAGCGTAGTGTATGCGGACGCTTATGCCCTTATGCGGAAAAATTTCCACAATAATCCGCTAAATATGCGCATGGGTGAACTAATATATGCGTACATTCCACCTTCCAATGCGGAATTGTATACGTATAGAAGGGCAATAATATTTCTGCGCAATGACCCATATAGATGCAGTTACCGCACGCGTAGTTGACTTCGCAATACATACATCAACTACGCGTAGCGAGTGAAGCTTCGAATGGCGGTACTACGACTACGCGGAAATACGTACACAATGTTTTTAAACTTTGTCTATGAACTACGATGCGTAGTTGCGGACTACGATGCGTAGATTTGCACTGGCGTAGTTTACGAGCAACCCTGATTGTAATCAAAGCTGTTCTCTTCTGATGCTGATTTAATTATTTTATACCTATTTTCATTTAGTTACAACTTGCTGCCAGCTTTATTCCAGGCTATTGGATGTATTACTTTACGGCAGGGGGCGTGTCTCAGACTTCCAGGGTACCAGACCTTGCCTGGCAGTCTCGGGGGAAGGGGTTAGCTCTGCAGTGGTCATGGTATCCACTCATTTACTGTTTGCTTTTATTTATTTATTTTAATTGAATGCAGCACCCTGTATCTATGGAAGTACTGCTTATTTTGCTATCCTTCCTATGCATTCTCCCCATTGCTTATTCTCAGGTCTCTAGATCTGTTTCCGATTTGGTTTTGTTTTAAACCTCTACCTTTCTATAATACAGATATTATTGCACCAGCAATCGCCCTCATTGATTCCGAAGGTTGAATACAGATTTCCCCTAGGAGATTTTTTATGTGAAATTGTTGCAGGACAGCTGCCGGAAGGTACATTGTCGCCATCCAGTGGTGAATAGCTAACATTGCATATGGGTAAGTGTTCTGAAGCTGGTAGTGCACATTGTCACTTTGCTTTACATGGATTTCATTATTGCTGGTGTACACGGGCAGTTCACTTTCATTTTCAGTTTGGCCTTGTTCACACTGCGTTGTGCTCGCGCTATCGCCCGCGCTGAGCAATTATTTATTTTCTAATCGCTCTGTGTGTTATAAGCGCTTTTGAAAGCACTTTAGCAGAGCAATTATTTAAATCACTTCATGACATCAGTCAAGAAGGTATAACTTTGCCCCGGGAATGAATAAATACAATGCATTTATTCATGAAAGCGCTGGGGAAATCGCTGCACAAAGAGCTTTTTCAAGCGCTTTGCGATTTCCCTTTACCTTCCATCAGGGCTGCCATCAGAATTTTCTGGGCCCCATACTTGGCAAATTTACAGGGCCCTCCTCACACCAAATAACAATGATCTGATAGGTAGATTGTGTGGGGACAGACAGAGCCACTGTCTGTGGGGTAGAGTCAAAGCAACTTGCCTGTCGCCCATAACGCCCTCTCCCCTGCATTGATGCGTGTTCACTAATCAGGCAGCAGAGAAGAGGGAGATGACCACACAACTCCTCCTATGCCACGGTAGAATTGCCAGCAGAGGCTCGAGTGGCACTGCCACTGTTTGGGCCCCAGACCCTTCATGGGCCCCAAACTACTGTCCCTCTTGTACCCCCCTGATGGCTGCCCTGCCTTCCATTCAGGACAAATCGCCCTGAAAATGGGAAGGCAGCACTTTTGTCAGCGGCAAGCAAACAGAACGCCCCAGTGATAACTCTCTCATTGGAAAGCATAGTGAAAGCGCTTTTAGGGCAATTTGTACAAATCGTCTGCACTTAAAAATTCCAAGAAACACCTCTAGTGTGAATGCGCCCTTTATGTTTATTTAGTTTTAACAACAGACCTCCACTGAAGTTTAACACCTATATAGTCTTTTAGTCCCTATTATTGCATAAAGCACATATACCACTTCAGTTGTGAATCAAATATCTTAAAATGGGGCTCTGGTATTCATGATTTGTTCTTGCATTACAGAATTTACCTCTGTTCTAAATGCAAGTTTTCCACAGCCAAGTTTACATTACAAATATAGGAATTGGAGTCGGGGTGGCTCTGCACCCTAGAGAAAAGATACAGGAGACACAAAACCGGGAGCCCAGTCGTGCAATATGTATGAGGCAAAGAGTAAAGATAAGTGGTAAAAAATGCGCATCCATCTGAAAATGGTGCCTGCGAATAATGGCGCACAGTGTTGCTGCTAATCCATTTGCCGCTTATCGCTATTTAACATTAAAGCCTTATCGTTATTTAGCGTTAACACACAGAACCCTCTCTGTACCTATCCCTAACCCCTAAACCCCCCCGGTGGTGCCTAACCCTAACCACCCCCCTGGTGGTGCCTAACCCTAACCACCCCCCTGGTGTATATTGTACTGTAACTATACCTAACCCTACTCTCACACAGAACCCTCCCTGTACCTATCCCTAACCACCCCCTTGGTGGTGCCTAACCCTAAGACCCCCCTGGTGGCGCCTAACTCTAACCACCCCCTTGGTGGTGCCTAACCCTAAGACCCCCCTGGTGGTGCCTAACCCTAAGACCCCCCAGTGGTGCCCAACCCTAACCTTGACATGGTTACATTAAATCCATTCACCGCTTTGCAGTTAAATAACGTCTGCAGTTTGGCTTATGTAGGGCGCTATTGATAAATAACGTTAGTGTGTGGCACTATTGATAAATAACGTTAGTGTGTGCCACTATTGATAAATAACGTTAGTGTGTGCCACTATTGATAAATAACGTTAGTGTGTGCCACTATTGATAAATACCGTTAGTGTGTGCCACTATTGATAAATAACGTTAGTGTGTGCCACTATTGATAAATAACGTTAGTGTGTGCCACTATTGATAAATAACGTTAGTGTGTGCCGTTTTTCTTCTTTTTTCCCTGTGCGCCATTATTATGCAGTACTAACGATAAATGGCGATAAGCGTATCTTTTTAATGCGGCACCATTTTTATGCATAGGCGCTGTGCGCCATTATTCACTGATCCCAAAAATGCTACTCACAAAGGAGGGTTGCAAAGGGCAACGGACCACAGGAAGCAGGTGGAGACAATAAACTCGACTCCACTCGGGGTGGTCCTAACCAGGACCTGGATGTGGTCGCTCTCCTAGAAAAAAGAGAAACAGGAGTCCACCGTGGTGGAAACCACCGGTGGTCTGTTTCCAAACCTCGGATCACAGGAATACGGGGGTATACTAAGCACAAATGGGGGAAAGAGGCGCTCTGGGTGTAATAAAAGCGTCTTAAAACAGCTTAAAAACGATAAATAACATGAGGTAGCTTACCTCAATGACGAAATCTCTGTACATATACAAAATATTTTTTTATTTAGCACAGGCAACGCGTTTCACGGGTCTGAGCCCGCTTCCTCAGGCCAATAACAGTGCCAAATGAGTGAAATCATATGGCGAAGGGATCCTATCTCAAGGGAGCCTCTCTGAGAGAGGCTCCCTTCGCCATATGATTTCACTCATTTGGCACTGTTATTGGCCTGAGGAAGTAGGCCCAGACCCGTGAAACGCGTTGCCTGTGCTAAATAAAAAAATATTTTGTGTATTTACAGAGATTTCGTCATTGAGGTAAGCTACCTCATGTTATTTATTGTTTTTAAGCTGTTTTAAGACGCTTTTTATCACACCCATTTGTTTTTACTTTACAAAATGAGCCATCAGTACTAAAATTGGGGGTAAAATCAGTAATGCAAGTAAATTGCATTACTTTTTTTATTGATGCTGTGGGCTCCATTTCAAGACATTTTAAGCACACTTCAGTACAGGCAGTTCCTTACTTAAAATTACTCGAGTTTCAATTTTTCATACATACATAAAAATATTGTCTCCATGTACAAAATTTACATCACTGTGTATAAACTGTTGGAAGTAGTTTAAAAAAAATTAAAAGCACTTTGAAAACAACCCAAAATGATTTATACTATATGCCCAAATCCAGATTTGTCTGAAAGTAAATCATTTATCAAGTTTTCCCCGTGTATAACACGCGACTCACCTTACAAACAAAGTTCAGCATATAAACAAATTCAGCTATGGGCTTCCAAATGGATAAAGCATCTAATGCACTCAGACAGGCGTAAAGTGTATGTGAGGCAATGAAAGTAATATCACTTACCTGGGGCTTCCTCCAGTCCCCTGTAGTGTGTCAGCTCCCTCTGCGTTCTTACTGCCTCTCTGATGCACTGCTGTAAGCCCCGGTAAAGTTCCTGACTGCCTCCCCACCCCCGCATGCACCTCAGATTGCACTCCTGTGGCAAACATCATTCTGCACATGTACAGTTCATTTAGGGTAGGTTTCCACGGAAGCAGGAAAAAAGGGTACGTATGGCTAATGGACAAAAAAGGACACCGCCATAGGGACTATCACTGCAAAATATCGGCTATTGGGCGCCAGAGAAGAAATTAGGGCGCCCGAGAAATAGCGGTTGCAGGGATCGTGTTAACAAAAGTTTTTGTTTACAGAATAAGGTTTATTACAAATATCGTTTACAAATTCGTTTTGACTTTCGGTTTAACTTATTTTATTGTTTTTAAATTTCGCTTTCAGGAGTATAACGAGTACATTTTCATTTACACTTATTTTCTCGTTTTAAAATTAGTTTTCAGACGTATAATGCTTAAATATTGTTTTCAAGCTTATTGTATTAGAAATACATCGCTTTTGGTATTAACCTTGTTTTCAGAATTATAATGCGTCAATGATAGTTTTCAGATTTATTATTTTACTAATATATTGCTTTTAATATTACCGTTATTTTAAGATTTTTAATGCGTACGTGATTGTAAGGCTATTTATTCTATTAAAAATATATAAATTATTCTATTCATGTCATTTGTAGTGAAGTATTTTATGGATTAAATATATTATTGTTTTTATGTGTGTAAGGGTGTTTGTGCAATGGGGATGGTTTGGGTTAGGCACCACCAGGGGGATGGTTAGGGTTAGGCACCAGGGGGATGGTTAGGGTATAATATTGTTTTACATAAAAACTTATAATATTATAATTTTGGCTATACCCTGCGCCCTTTTTTCCAGGTGCCCTTATTGAATGATGTACTCTGTTTCCACTAAAAACATGTGAATTCACGTTATTTTTCAAACACCTAATCGCATGTGTATGTGATTTCGCATATGCATGTATCTATTTTTTACATGCAAAGTACCGTATATTCCGGCGTATAAGACGACTGGGCGTATAAGACGACCCCCCAACTTTTCCAGTTACAATATAGAGTTTGGGATATACTCGCCATATAAGACTACCCCTCTTCCAACGCACACCAAATAAAAATAAAAATAAAAAAATCATGTACTGGTTGCTATGTATGAACAGATACTGGTGCTGTACTGTATGTGTTACCCAGTATATAACAGTATACAGGGAACTGACTTGTTGCATTGGTCAACTCTCCTTGTCTACCTGTTTATCAGAGCGGTATGGAAGAATAGATTGCGCTCCCTCAGCAGGGAGATCTGAGAGGCGGTAACAGGATAGGGCGTATCACCCGGCATCAATGACACCCGGCGTATAAGACGACCCCCAACTTTTCAGAAGATTTTCAAGGGTTAAAAAGTAGTCTTATATGCAGGAATATACAGTAATCACCTTTTTTTTCATTTTTCCTCTTTATTGACATACAGGAAAATGAACATGAAAATTCTCACGTAAACGACATGCAGCAAAATTGTAGCACTGCTGAACAGATTTTTTTTCTGCTTGAGAATCCTGGATATAATGGAAACAGGCTCATTGAAATACATTTCTATGCAAATCTTTGTGCAGAAAATGCACACAAATTTGCATCTAGTGGAAACGCAGTGTAACTACGCTTGCGGTATCCGGGGTGCGTGCCGACCTTCCCCTCCTCTTCACCGACTCCCTGTGACGAACTGGGCAGTTTGTACTGGGAAAACCTCGCTGGAAGAGTTATGTTATGGGAAACCAAGCTGGCAGTACCGGGACCAGTATCTCCACTCGTGCATGGCTCCAGGAGATCTTACCACTCCTCCGGTATAGCCAGACCCGGATGTACATCACAGGAGCCTATAGGTACAGATGTACTGGCATCCTAGACTCCGCCCTCCATGAACCTACGAACCCCGTCTAACCACACCGCAAGTATGCCGGCTGTCCCAGCTGTCATTTCTCCCTTACCCGTCATAGGTAGCCACAGGTGCCCCCTAATATTAGATAGCCAGAGATATCCTCAGTATTAAGGAGCTACAGGTGCCCCCAAGTATTAGTTAGCTAGTCTTGCCCCTGATTGAAGGGAGATCTGGTCAGTGAAATGCAGGGTGAGTAACCTCTCATTTACACGCTTCTCATCATTCTGCATAGGTAAGTCAGGAGGGAGGCGCTTGGGAAGGGGAGTGAG
The DNA here is from genome assembly GCF_040937935.1 of Hyperolius riggenbachi. Classification (NCBI taxonomy): domain Eukaryota; kingdom Metazoa; phylum Chordata; class Amphibia; order Anura; family Hyperoliidae; genus Hyperolius; species Hyperolius riggenbachi. Next base: position 671,942,645 of record NC_090646.1, read on the forward strand.
CTGCCTTTCCATTATCAGCCGCCTGTAGGCACGTACCTACAATGCCTTATGGTAAATCCGGCCCTGGGTATAGCTAATAAGGGATGCACACGATACACAACCCTGGTATCCAGAGAAAGGCTGGTTAGCAAAGCTCCTTACCATGCTTCCTTTCAGTCCGACATTTTAGCCACGCCCCATATCTATACCATGTGCATACTGTTTCCTTTTCAGCAATTGACTTGGGAATAAAGTTACTGTAGACTGAAGCCGGGGGATTCTAGCAGACTCGCTAGCTGCTGCAGAGAAAGTAGACAGGAAGGGAGGAGTATAACTGTAACAGGAGTAAGGGCCGGTTCACACGTATCCGTGCAATACATTTTTAAAGCTCTGTAAATGGAAGTGGATCCTATGTTAAAAATAGCATCCACTTGTTACAAAACACGGATCCGTGTGCCGCAGAACGCGAGACGGAACGCAGAGTCCCAACTTGGCACAATTTCCCAATGAAAGCCTATGAGAATGAACATTGTATGTTCTCACTAGGCTAGTCGCGGCATTCCCGTTGCCCATCTCTCCTGCATCCCGTTGCCGCCGTGATGTCATACTTATGCGTCCCATCGCCCATAACCGCCGCTCGATCCCTTCTAAACAGCCCGGTGGCCGGGTGATTGGGCTGTAAAAGACCAATGGGAATCCTCAGCAACCGGGAGAATTTTCATTGGTTCATGTTGGACCAATGAAAATGCTCCCTGTTGCTAGGGAGAATAGGCCTGCTGCAGCCCATGGAGAGTCGCATATTTCTGCTGGCCTCCAGGGACTGAGCAGCGGGTGGGGGACAGGTGAGCAGCAATGCATTCGGGCAGACTTGATCGACGCTGCAGACGGGATGCGGACGCGGAACGGATGGTGAAAATTGTTGCATGCCAATGCAGAATGGATGGTACGCATCTGCCTAGCGGATGGTGTCACGAAACAGCCGTGAGAAACGCAGGCGAATCTGGAAGATTCACAGGCGGTTTTCTGATCGCTTCCTGGTTAGATTTGTGCAATCGTTGCAAGCGATCAGAAAATGACATCCCTTCTTTTAAAAGACAGTTTTGTTTCCTTTGACCAAATGGCAGGAAGCCTGCAGCAGAGTGTCCCAGGCACCCAGCTGTGCTAAGGGCCCATCCATCAGATGAAGTCAGATAAGTAGCCTGACAGAACCAATTTACTGGAGAAAGAGTCAGACTCTCCGGCTACAATCTCAGCAGGGAAGCTGACACGTAGCCTGCTGTCCTAGCTTCAAAGAGCCCTTCACCCAGTACTGACCTGCTGTAAATCCCAGATGTATATAATAATCCATAAACTGCTATATTTGTCATATTTCCTGTGTTGCCAGGCTGCTAGGCCCTCCAAACTCACAGAGTGGGCCGGGCTTTGTCTGGCGCTGGTATTGAGAAAGTTTCAGAACATTCTGAGGTAAAGACTGTCAGGCAGTTCGAAAGTGCCCTGGTGATACCACAGGGGTCCTACCCCTCATGTCTGGTATCAGGGCGCTGGGTAAATCGGGACGGATCTGAAAATGTTAGTAAATCATCCCGGACCTGTACGGTTCTGTGAGATAAAGCCCATATATGGTTAGATATGATTTTTGGTCCCCAGAACAAGGGGAGGACCCATCTCATATTCTAAGGGGGTGTGTGGGCCCGCCCTCACTCCCTCCTACTGGATCAGGGGCATAAGAATGGCAGAGGAGCCAAACTCAGTGTCCTCCACTTTGAAACATCATCCTGATTATATCCTTCCCAGCTTGAGGACATGCTGGCACCTGGTTTGTTTGGACTTTGCTACTGAACTGAACTGAAACCAAGAACTTTATGAGTTTTCCCAGAAGGACATATTTCCACGAACTCTAAGTTTTTTCTCCCTTTTATTTTCATACTGGCTATTAATGTTTCTATAATTGTTGATTTTAATAATTTTCTGTATATATCAATTATTTATATTGCGATTTAATAAACGACGCAAACGTCCTTTATTTATCCAGCTACCCTGCTATTCAGCCGCACAAACTGAACCCTGGTCTCTGAAGAGTCGCTACTATTGTAGCTAGCTAGACAGAATAGAGTGTGTTTAACCATTTTTATTTGCAGGTCTAGACTCAGCCAGTCAGTGGGTGCCTCTGTCCCATGATAACACAGGTGGTGGCAGTTATACCCTGAAATAGTGTGTAATTTGTAATTACCGTAACTCACAGGCTCCCTTCTAGTCGGTCTGCTGCCAAAATTCCAGCGGTTTCTGCGCACCGATTGCGACCACAGCTTGCATGGTCTGTGTGCTGAAACCGATTGGAAGGCATTTTGCGGTCCGGCCACTAGGGGTCCTGTGACAGATGCGTTTACCGCTTCCATTCTGCATCCGCACAAGTGTGAGGGCCCTAACTCTGTCTGTAAACTTGTAAATACTTTATATGTTTCTCCAGATCTCATTGGGAGATTCCGCCAGCGGCTGTCTGAGTACGACGATGCATCACTGAGGCGGGTATGCGAATACTACAGAAAAGATCTCATCCATGTTTTGGAGAGCGCGAACACTTCGGCCATCATCCAAGAACTAAAGTCCCGGAATATCATAAAAGTGGATGTAAGAAAAATTGACATTATATATCGGACAGGATGAAAAGACATTGCTCAATATGGGGTGGCCGGGTGCGCAGCAGTATCGGCGTTTGATTTCGGGACAACTGATAGTCTCCCTCTATGTAAAATGTGCTCGAGGGCTGTGTAGAGTGTTGCAGCAGAGAGAGTATACTTACTTATCCACCGGTGCTCCTGCATCATGTGTGTTTTCTCCATCGCTGCTGCTGTACCCAGTGACATGAGGGTATGTATGTAGTCATGTACAGTCCACCGGAACATGGGGTAAAGGCGTCATGGACAGAAGACACAGGAGGCGGTGCCGGGGGGATAGGTAAGTGTACCTTCTGCTGCAACACTCTGCACAGACCTGGGGAGCACATAGATGGGAAAGATCTGGAGGAAGGGCCTGGTCGGTGGAGGCAGCTCCACAGATTTCCAATCTATATATTGGAAATCGCTGTGTAGTGTGTGGTCAGGCAATAGATCCCTGTCTGATCAGATTCGATCAAGGAAGGGTCTATCTCATGGTTGAATCTGGTTGCCATCACCAAGCTTATGCTCACCTTTAATCTGATTCTTTTACCATGCAGTGTCACAGGCAGGGGTGTAACTAGAAATCCCCGGTCCCCCCCTGCAAAAAAAAATCACCGGCCCCCAGCCCCCGCTCCCGGGCCCTCTCAGGGCCGTTTTGGAGGGCAGGAGGGGTCGCAACATGAGAGGAAAGAATGGTCGCACATCAGCAGGGAGGGGGGACAGTCCCCCCCCTTCACCTCTGGCTCTCCCTTCAGCGCGCTCCCCTCTTGCAATTATCAGTGGCAGCGGGTGGTGGCAGGACACATACCTCCATCCACCACGGAGGTTCATCTCTTAAGTGTTTCACGCTACTTCCTGTTTAATCCGGAAGCAGGGTCAGACACTTAGAGATCAGAACCTCCGCTCGTGGAACGCAGGGAGGTATGTATCCTGCCGCTGCCACTGATAATTGCAGGAGGGGAGTGCGCTGAGGGGAGAGCCCCGCCGATGTGCGGCCATGCTTTCGTCCTGTTGCGACCCCTCCTGCCCCCCAAAATGGCCGTGAGCGGGCCCCAGGGAAGGGAGCCCAGGCCCCCCCATGGGTGCAGGGGCTGCATCCCCTATTGTTACGCCCCTGGTCACAGAGGATTCTTGTTTACCCTACTGGAAATTTTAGGTAAAATGAAACCATTGGCAAAAATGAACACGTGGCCCATTTTAGCATTGTTCTGACCGTAACATTCCAAGAAGCTCAGATGTTACAAGCCCCCTACTGGCCGAACTGCTCAATGCTTCCAAATCCACTTCAGCCCACAGACCATCCAATCTTGTGGATGCAATCAATGCACTGAAACCACAGGAATTCGGGGCTTTGGCGGTTGCCAGACCCCAAATTACATCTTCCTCCAAGTTGCGACAACTCGGAGGGGAAATAGTATTTATCGCCGCCTCAGAGTTTAGCAGCAGCAGGGAGAGCTGTCATTCAACTCTCTCTGCCCCGATCTGCCAAGCTCCAACACAAGATGACGCGCTAGTCACGTCCCTGCAGTTTGGGGTACTTTGCGGGCGATCGTGAGGCAAGTGCCTACGACGCGAGGTTGCTGGTATATGGAGATTGGTTGCAGGGGAAAAGGGTCCCCTGTGCCAATCCGTACATGTCTGCCAAGAATAAACACTGTTTTTGTTCAAAAACAGTGTTCATTCTGAAGCAGAGCCGCCGCGCTTCTTACCGCACCGATTTCCGCCACTTTCCGCCACTGATCGTTAGATTTATGAATGGGAACAAACTTCATTAACCTCCCCGCGGGCCACCCGCGATGCAGGCTTCCATTGAAACCTGCGGTCATTTCCCTAGTTACAATATAGCAACACATTGTTTCCTATGTAGAATACATTGTACACTAATAGGATTTGCTCAACGGGGACATCTTTTCGCCAAATAGTAAAATGACACCTACTGAATTTACATGATTATGTATTTCAAGAGGGCATATTATAAATTTATGGGCTAAAAATTAGCGATGGATGTAAAATTGAAAAAAATGTACCTTTATTTCCAAATAAGATATTGTCACCATACATTATACTAGGGATATAATTTTAACATTGCAATAACTGGGACAAATGGGCAAGTAAAATGTGAAGATTTTAATTACGGTAGCATGTGGTATTTTAAAACTATAATGGCCGAAAACTGAGAAATAATGCTTTTTTTCCATTTTTTTCTTAATTATTCCCATTAAAAGGCATTTAGAATAAAATCATTCTTAGCATAATGTACCACCCAAAGAAAGTTGAATTGGTGGCGGAAAAAACAAGGTATAGATCATTTCTTTGTGATAAGTAGTGATAAAGTTATTGGAGAATGAAAGGGACGAGCGCTGAAATGGGAAAATTACTCTTGTCCACAAGGTGAAAAATACCTTTTAATCGAATGAAAAAAAGCTTTGAATTTTTTCGAGCGATACAATCATATTCATCGAATTGCCGTAAAAAAAAAATCATTTTATTGTATCGTGTGTGGCCACCTTTAGTTTAACCTAAAACTTGCATGGTGTTTGATGTTATGAATAATACCAACATATTAACTTTTATATCTGTTTTTCAGAATTACCTGTTAATTAGGGAAAAACTGGGGACTCATTCTTTCACAGACTTTTTGTTAAAAGATATTTTGGATCTGGGCAGGACTACAGTGATTGGCTTCTTGGACTGTCTCCATAAGCAGCAGAAAGATCACCTTCATCCTAATTTCCTGGCCATTCTGAATGAAGTCAGCCAGATAGGTAATGGCAATGAAAACTATTCTAACGTATATCAAGCCAAACTAACATTTCTGCAGAGGTGTTTCAGGAAAGTAAAGCTGCTGTTTTTTACCCTAATAATCGTTACTTAAAGGGGAACTTCAGCCTAAACAAACATACTAAAAAATTCACAACAATTACAGCACCCTGATACTGCGCTCATATGCTGAGTCAGGTGTTAAGTGGGTCACCTCTAAAATTTTATAAAAGATAATGAATCATACATTCATCAAACATTCATATTACAGGTGCTAAATTCTAAATAAAACACATTGGCAGGCAGTAACCACATGTATAATGTCCTTGCTCATATAATGGTTATCATGTGGGAGCGCAGCCATCAAAAATAAAGTTCTTCAGTGAAATGGTTAAGCGCTCTTCTCTGCCTGTTCCTTCTTAGACACAGCAAATATGTCATATAATGAAAAAGCCCCCCCTTCGGGGAAAGACTCACCAGACTTCTAGGCCTCCAAGGCCAATGCTCGCATTCGGGGTATTGGCCACCCCGCAGCCTCTCTGGCAGTCCTCTCTCGGCAATTCCCAGTCTGTGTAAGCAAAAAAACGAATTCCACATCGCGTAAAAGCGTACCAGTTTATTTAAAAAATGGTTAAAAACAGATCAGTGGTGTATAACCACTCATTGGGTCAAAAAACTTCATCAAAAAAATGAAACACAGCCAGCCCCTTGTTTGACAAGCTACCTGATTCCAGGTACAGGGGTATGCAGAGATGAGATGCACTAAGCTTGTGACAAGGCACACGCCTCTGTCATCTAGCGTCCCTCTCCGCAATATCTTACTGGCTAGTGCTCTAAAAGATACCGAGCCTACTACACACAGACAATCCCGCCGCGTCCAGCAAGCGTCGTGCGCTATGACGTCACTCCGTGGCTCCGCCCTAGAGGGATACATTACCTAGTCCCAGCCGGCGATCGCTCTTTCACTTCTTCTGTTAGTTTGCAGGAGTCCTGCATCCAGCCAATAACCATGTGGCTTCGGTTTCCGCATGGTGATTGGCTGGATGAGGACTCCTGCAAACTAACAGAATAAGTGAAGGAGCGATCGCCGGCTGGGACTAGGTAATGTATCCCTCTGCACACATCCTCCGCCTAATCCTACTCCCTCCACCCCGCTGCCTGTCCTGCCCGCTGCATCTCCCCCTGACCCCCGCTGCCTTACTAGCCCCCCTGCAAATGGCGCACCATTCTGCCAATAAATGATTTATAAAATGTTATTTACCGTTTTAATGTATTTACATTAAAACTGTAAATGGCGTTTTATGATCGGCGGAACGGTGCGCCATTATTCACTCTGCGCCATTTTTAACTGTACCCTATCTAGTATGTCTGCTTCTAATGCACCTGTTCAAATCTGGTCTTGTTTTCATTAAGGTGACAACCTGGTGCCGCAGATTCTTCTGGATGAAAGTGGACCCCCAATGAATCATGAGCTTATAGGTAATATATATTTCATTAAAATATGACCCACTTTGTACAGAATACGGCGATGTTCTTCAGAAGATTTCCACTTTATTTTGATATTTGCCTTCCTGCAGGGGAGCCTCTAGCCATTTTGTCACTCCAGGTGCCCCCCACAGATCAAGGGCAAATTTTAAATCATTCTTGAACATAGGATAGTTCATCAGCTATGTAATCATGTAGGAACTCCAAAACAGATCTCATAGTAAATTTACCAACCCTCCTTCCCAGCAGTATGACAAGTTGTGGCTGCATCATGAATATTGAGGAGGCTAATAACATGCACAGCAACAGCAGATAACTGTAGACCACCTCAAATAGCAGCAGCAGCACACAAATAACAGTTGCTCTGATCCTGCATTTCATGATGTCACCCCGCTGGCAGCTCTTTGATGAAATCGGCAGTAGGGGCTGGCCAGTGAATGAAGGAGAGGAGATGTAGGATGTATGCAGGGGAGCAGATAATAATGGCGCACAGCACCGCAGGTACAGTAAAGGCGCCACATTCAGTTACATTATTAAATGCTATTTAGCGTTTTAATGGTTAAAAAATGGCGCAGGTTATTTAACCACCCTGGCGGTATTGACGAGCTCAGCTCGTCCAGGAAAAACTTGCTGAAAGCGGTATTGACGAGCTGAGCTCGTCAATCCCGCCAGGGAGATTTCTTGCTTCTCTTCCCCGCCGGCTGCACTTTTCCCTCATCAGAGGGATTCCCCAGGATGGCTGGATGCCTGTCAGCACGCTGTGGGTAGCGATCTGTGCTACCCACAGCATACAGAACTAGCATCCAGCCACCCTGGGAATCCCTGTGCAGCCGGCGGGCAGAGAATGTGTGGGGCTGTGCAGGGATTCCCCTTCTTTGCCGGCGGTGGCTGGTGCGGGGATCCTCTCTGTGCGGGGGGGGCCGGGGGGGATCCCCGTACTGTGCATGCGGTGACCCTTTTGTGTGTGCGGGGGGGGGCGGGTATCCCCTTCTATGGGGCTGGTCTTGGCCGGTCGGGGACACCCCCTTCTGTGCGGGGGGGGGGGTGTCCCCTTCTATGCGGGCTGTGAGTGGCCTCTCCCTCCTCTCCCCCCATCCCTCCCTCTCTGTCCCCCGTGTCCCTCCCATCCCGTGTCTCCCCCCTGTCAGAAGCCCTGCTTTACTCACACACAGAAGGGCCACTCGCATGCACAGTATGGGGATCCCCCCCCTCCCACAGAGGGGATCCCCGCCGGCCACTACCCGCCAGCACAGAAGGGGAGCCCCCCCCACAGAAGGGACACCCGGCCACAGCAATGGGGGGGGGGGCAGAGGCACCCGCAAACCTGGCTCCCTATACATATGACTCCCTAGACCTGGCTGCACATCTGTCTCCTATACACCTGGCAAACATCTTGCTCCCTATTACATAGTTACATAGTTATTTTGGCTGAAAAAAGACATACGTCCAACAACCAGTACAAAGTACAACTCCAGCCCGTCCCCCACATATCCCTGTTGATCCAGAGGAAGGCAAAAAAAAACCCTTACAAGGCATGGTCCAATTAGCCCCAAATGGGAAAAATTCCTTCCTGACTCCAGATGGCAATCAGATAAAATCCCTGGATCAACATCATTAGGCATAACCTAGTAATTGTAGCCATGGATGTCTTTCAACGCAAGGAAAGCATCTAAGCCCCCTTTAAATGCAGGTATAGAGTTTGCCATAACGACTTCCTGTGGCAATGCATTCCACATCTTAACCACTCTTACTGTAAAGAACCCTTTCCTAAATAAATGGCTAAAACGTTTTTCCTCCATGCGCAGCTCATGTCCTCTAGTCCTTTGAGAAGGCCTAGGGACAAAAAGCTCATCCGCCAAGCTATTATATTGCCCTCTAATGTATTTATACATGTTAATTAGATCTCCTCTAAGGCGTCTTTTCTCTAGACTAAATAAACCCAGTTTATCTAACCTTTCTTGGTAAGCGAGACCCCCACGTATCAATTTTGTAGCTCGTCTCTGCACCTGCTCTAAAACTGCAATATCTTTTTTTGTAATGTGGTGCCCAGAACTGAATTCCATATTCCAGATGTGGCCTTACTAGAGAGTTAAACAGGGGCAATATTATGCTAGCATCTCGAGTTTTTATTTCCCTTTTAATGCATCCCAAAATTTTGTTCGCTTTAGCTGCAGCGGCTTGGCATTGAGTACGATTATTTAACTTGTTGTCGATGAGTACTCCTAAGTCCTTCTCCAAGTTTGATGTTCCCAACTGTATCCCATTTATTTTGTATGGTGCTAGACCATTGGTACGACCAAAATGCATGACTTTACATTTGTCAACATTGAATTTCATCTGCCATGTATGTGCCCATATAGCCATCCTATCCAGATCCTGTTGCAATATGACACTATCTTCCTGAGAGTTGATGATTCTGCACAATTTTGTATCATTTGCAAAAATAGCAACATTGCTCACTACTGCATCTACTAGGTCATTAATAAATAAATTGAAGAGCACTGGACCCAGTACAGACCCCTGTGGGACCCCACTGCTATCAGTCTCCCATTTTGAGTACGATCCATTGACCACAACTCTTTGTTTTCTGTCCATTAGCCAGTTCCCTATCCATGCACACAAACTCTTCCCCAGTCCTTGCATCCTTAACTTTTGCACCAGACTTCTGTGGGGAACAGTGTCGAAGGCCTTTGCAAAGTCCAAGTATATCACATCTACAGCATTCCCAATATCCATATTAGCATTCACTACCTCATAAAAGCTGAGCATGTTAGTCAAACAGGACCTGTCTTTAGTAAACCCATGTTGATGCTGAGAAATAAGATTATTTTCTACTATGAAGTCATGTATAGTATCTCTTAGTAACCCCTCAAATAGTTTGCATACAACTGATGTTAAGCTTACAGGTCTATAATTTCCTGGATCAGATTTTTTGCCCTTCTTAAATAATGGGAAAACGTGGGCTGTACGCCAATCCACTGGGACTCTGCCAATTGCAAGAGAGTCACAAAAGATAAGATAAAGGGGTTTATCTATAACTGAACTTAATTCCCTTAGGACCCGAGGATGCATGCCATCCGGGCCAGGTGCCTTGTCTATTTTTAATTTATTTAGTCTTGCCTTTACTTCTTCCTGCGTTAAGTATTTAATATTACAGTTAGAAGATTGAGACTCTTCTGCCTCTGTAATTTGCAACAGTGCTGTTTCCTTTGTGAAGACAGAAGCAAAGAAAGCATTTAATAACTCTGCCTACCTTGGTCGTCCACCATTGAGTTCCCACCCTCATCCTTTAGGATTCCTATACAGTCAACCTTTCTTTTTTTAGAGTTGATGTACTTGTAAAACTTTTTTGGGTTAGATTTGATATCCCTAGCGATTTGATTTTCAGCTTCGATCTTTGCCAGCCTAATTTCTTTTTTACAATTTTGATTGCACTCCTTATAATTGCTTAGTGCAGCCTCAGTCCCCTCCTGTTTTAGGACCTTATAGGCATTTTTTTTCCTCTTCATTTTATCCCTAACCTTTCTATTCATCCATAGAGGCCTTTTTTTATTCCTAGACATTTTGTTTCCATATGGGATATACATACTACAATATTGATTGAGAATACGTTTAAAAGCTTGCCATTTCCCTTCAGTGTCGTCCCCTTGTAGTACATTATCCCAGTTCACCAAACTTAGTGCCTGCCTAATTTGATTGAACTTTGCTTTTCTAAAATTCATAGTTTTAGTGGTCCCGCTGCCCCGTGGCCTATCAGTCAACAGATCAAACGTTATCATGTTGTGATCACTATTTCCCAAATGTTCTTGAACCTGCACATTTGATACATTATCTGGTCTATTAGAAATGATCAGATCCAGTAACGCATTCCCCCTAGTTGGTTCCGTTACCATTTGAGTCAAGTAATTGTCCTGTAGTGCTGCCAGAAATCTGCTGCTTTTACCAGAATGGGTAGCCTCAATACCCCAGTCAATGTCTGGAAAGTTGAAGTCGCCCATAATTATGACCTCGTTTTTACTTGCAGCTTTTTCAATCTGCTGTAGTAATCGCTGTTCTGCAGCTTCATTAATAAGAGGTGGTCTGTAGCATACATAGCATACCTGGCAAACATCTTGCTCCCTATATACCTGGCAAAACATCTGGCTAACTATTCCTGGCTAATACATCTGACTAACTATACCTGGCTGCACATCTGGCTAACTACACCTGGCTGCACATCTGGCTAACTACACCTGGCTGCACATCTGGCTAACTACACCTGGCTGCACATCTGGCTAACTATACCTGGCTGCACATCTGGATAACTACACCTGGCTGCACATCTGGCTAACTACACCTGGCTGCACATCTGGCTAACTACACCTGGCTGCACATCTGGCTAACTATACCTGGCTGCACATCTGGCTAACTATAACTGGCTGCACATCTGGCTAACTACACCTGGCTGCACATCTGGCTAATACATCTGAGTCTTATACTCACCATTGGAATGCTGATCCCTCGTCGCGTACCACTGATAGCTTCCCCAGTGCCTTCTTTCATGTCCCTTAGCGGATTTTGCTTCTCCCTTGGCGATCACATGTCCCCCGTCGATCGGCGTTAATGGCACCAGTGTCACACAGCATCATCAAAATCTCACAGCAAACACTTTTTTTTAAATTGAATTCAATACAATAACCTGTATTGAATTCAATATAAAAAAAAAAATGATTGCAAAAAAAAAATTGGTTGAAAATTATTGGAAATTAATTGAACCACTTTTTGCACGGAAATCCTGGGGAAATAGAACGCCAGGGTGGTTAAAACACTATTTACCGTTTTAATCAAAGCGCACTGCAGCTTACCCCTCCTGCCTGTAGTGAACCCACCATAGAGCAGGCAGACTATTCAGGATGATTGGCTCAGGCAAGTGCCTGCAGCCGCGATGATTGCAGAGGCAGGTCTGTGCGCTGATAGCCCCATAGTTCCGGAGCTGTTACCGCTCCCCTGCCTGACCAGCTTGCACTGTGCTCCATGATTTTTGGTCAGGCAGGGGAGCGGTAACAGTACCTTCAAGTCTGCCGGCTCTATGGTGGGTTCACTACAGGTAGGAGGGGTGCGCTTTGATAAAATAGCGATAAATATCGTTTTAAATAACTTTATCGGCGTGTCCGTGCGCCATTATTTATCCCACACCATTTTTAACTGGACTCCTGAGACCCTCTGTCCGGCGCTGTGTCAGCTGCCCACCATCTGTTCTACTCGCTCTCTTCTCTCTCGAGCTGCTGTCCATCAGTCCTCTTCAGCAGCACTGCACCAGCATTAGACTGAGTGGGCATGCCGGGCAGTGGCAGAGGTTAGGTCCCGTGGCTGGCAGGGGCGTTGGAGATCTGTGGCGCTTTTGGGCACCCCAGCTGGAAAATGGGTGTGGCCATGCACCAGAATGTGGGTGTGGTCATGGGTGGAGCCAAATTTACATGAACTTAACAGAGGTCAAAGTACATCTGCCCTGCAAAATGTTGGATGAAGGCCCCTCTTCATGAATACAAAAACCCCCCAAAAATGCAGCATATCACATAAATAGGTCACGCCCCTCCCATGGTCCTCCCATTGAGGTACCACAACTCTCAGCATGCCCCCATAGAAGAATCACAACTCCCAGCGTGCCCCCATAAAGGCATCACGGCGCCTAACATGACACCACTGCACCCAGTATGCCTACATAGAGGCACCACAACACCCAGCATACCCCTGATTTATGCACTACAACTCCCAGCATACCCACCATTGAGGCACCACAGTTGACTCTGCCTGGAGGACATTTCGGGGCACCCCGGAATAGATCCGGCGCATGTGCCACTGATCTTTGGGGCTAGCCAGTGCAGTTTCTAGGCTAAAATGCACCCAGGGCGAGGGTGTAAAAATTGCCCCCCCCCCCCGGTATAGGTAGCCAGCTATAGGTCCCCCCCGAGTATAGGTGGCCAGGCATAGGTGAGCCAGTAAAGTTGCCCCCCGTATAGGTTAGCTAGGTAGTTGCCTCCAGTATAGGTAGCCAGTATAGTTGCCCCCAGTATAGGTTAGATAGGCAGGCACCCCTCCCCCCGGTATAAGTTAGATAAGTAGGTGCCCCCAGTACAGGTTAGCTAGGTAGGTGCCTCCAATATAGGTAGCCAGTATAGTTGCCCCCAGCATAGGTTAGATAGGTAGGTACCCCCAGTATAGGTTAGTTAGGTAGGTGCCCCCAGTATAGGTAGCCAGTATAGTTGCCACCTGTATAGGCTAGCTAGGTAGGTAGGTGCCCCCAATACAGGTTAGATAAGTGCCCCCAGTATAGGTTAGATAGGTAGCTGCCCCTAAGTATAGGTTAGATAGGTAGGTGCCCCCAGTATAGGTTAGATTAGGTATGTGCCCCCAGTATAGATTAGATAGGTAGCTGCCCCCCAGCATAGGTTGGATAGGTAGCTGCCCCCCAGTATAGGTTAAATAGGTAGCAGCCCCCCAGTATAGGTTAGATAGGTAGCTGCCCCCAGTATAGGTTAGATAGGTAGCTGCCCCAGTATAGGTTAGATCGGTAGCTGCCCCCAGTACAGGCTAGATTAGGTAGATGCCCCCCAGTATAGGTTAGATAGGTAGCTGCCCCCCAGTACAGGTTAGATTAGGTAGGTGCCCCCCAGTATAGGATAGATAGGTAGCTGCCCCCAGTACAGGTTAGATTAGGTAGGTGCCCCCCAGTATAGGATAGATAGGTAGCTGCCCCGAGTACAGGTTAGGTTAGGTAGGTGCCCCCCAGTATAGGATAGATAGGTAGCTTGCCCAGTATAGGTTAAGTAGGTAGGTGCCCCCTCATAATGGTGGTGGGAGCCATAGCCGCGGAGAGGGCAGCCCGACCTCTTCCTCCCTCTCCTCTCCCGGCCGCCCTCTGTGCTCCCCCCTCGGACTTCAGCAGAGTTAGCGCGCAGGGAAGCGCTGCTATACACAGTTACTCACCTCCCTGGATCCGATCGCCGCTCACGCCCTGCTGGTCTCCTCTCTGCAATGTAGCTGCTGATACACACGTCACGCTGCTTCCTATGTAAGCAGGAAGCAGCGTGTGTATCAGCGGCTACATTGCAGAGAGGAGACCAGCAGGACGTGAGCGGCGATCGGATCCAGGGAGGTGAGTAACTGTGTATAGCAGCGCTTCCCTGCGAGCTAACTCTGCTGCAGTCCGAGGGGGGAGCACGGAGGGCGGCCGGGAGAGGAGAGGGAGGAAGAGGTCGGGCTGCCCTCCCCGCGGCTCCGGCTCCCCCCGCTAACACACGCCCCCCTTCCTCTGCGCCCAGGGTAGCGGCACGGGCTGCACGGCCGTAGAAACGGCCGTGGGGCTAGCAACGCCCCTGGTGGCTGGACTGGCGCTCGAACTTCTGGCCAATTGGAGGGGTGGCATTACGGGAGGAGCAGCAGCACGCAGAAAACTTTTTTATTGGGGCGTGAGGAAAGGAAGTGGAAGGTGAGTCAGAGCACATTTTCTCTGTTTCAATTAGCACTGTCTGGGGGCATGCATGAAGAAGGCGCAGCGGGGGCATTGTAAACACGATAGAGCAACAAGGAATGAATGAGGTGTTGGAATGTATTTGTAGCAGGTGCACTACAAGCTCCACTTCCAGCAGTGCCGCCCTTAACACCAATGGTTCCCCAGGCGAAGGCTTGTAGTGCCTGTGCCTTTAGGTGCCCCTGCACTGACTGCTCTGACCATCAAATGTCAAGTATACAGCAATACAATATATGTGTTCTACACTGTAATAAAATTGCAAAATCACACCGTGTTCACAGTAAATGAGCACTTACAGGAGAGGGACAGTGACACAATAATAGACTGCCTGGCTGTCACACACTCAAAGGCAGAAGCTTCTAGTAGTGACAGTCTTGCTGCAGTGCTGAATGAGTGACTGACACTGACTGACTGAATGCTAGTGTAGGTCTACCTGTAAACTAACACAGTAACTAACGCGTACGTTAAAAAGGGGCGCTGGGAAAAAAGGGCGCGGGGTTTTAAACGATAAACATGGATAACGTTTAAAAATATAATGTACTATATTTTGTTTAAAAATAATGTTTTATAAAGTTATAAATCATTAAATAATGTTCATGAAATCGGCAATTGTGAAAACGTTAATCTTCCGTTTAAAAAGTGAAACGTATAATAACGTTTAAAAAAAAAATAGTAAGTAACCCTCCCTGTACCTACCCCTAACCCCTAGACCCCCGTATTGGTGCCTAAACCTAAGACCCCCCTGGTGGTGCCTAAACCTAAGACCCCCCTGGTGGTGCCTAAACTTAAGACCCCCTGGTGGTGCCTAAACCTAAGACCCCCCTGGTGGTGCCTAAACCTAAGACCCCCCTGGTGGTGCCTAAACCTAAGACCCCCCTGGTGGTGCCTAAACCTAAGACCCCCCTGGTGGTGCCTAAACCTAAGACTCCCCTGGGGGTGCCTAAAGGTGCCCATACACTCGTCAGATTGGCAGAAGATAGATAAGAAATGCATCTGATGATCTATCTGATGCGTTTTTAGAACATTTTTTACCAGGATAGAATTTCAATAGATTTCAGTTTGAAATCTATTGAAATTCGATCTGATGGCATTTTTTGCCATCATATTTCCATTAAGGCCAATGCAAACTGATAAGCAATCTCATCAGATCGACCTAAATTTTCCACCCTGCCAGTTCGATGGAAATCCATCGAAATCGATCGAAATCGGCCATCGATCAGTCGATTGGCCAACCGATTTGCAGACGATCAATCGATCGATCGATCGGGATCGATCGGTCGGCCAGAAAATCGGCTGAGTGTATGGGCCCCTTTAACCTAAGACCCCCCTGTGATAAGCATTTCAAAAACATATTGTGCGGTTTTTCTTTTAAAAATAATGTAAAAAAAAATAAAAAAAAATTGTACTGTTTTTCGTTTAAAAATAATGTTTGAAAAAAATATTGTACTGTTTTTCGTTTAAAAATAATATAAAAAAATTTATAAATCATTAAATAATGTGTAATCATGAGAAGCAGTAATAAAACATGAAGTCTCCGGGTACCGCTTTTAAAACGTTATTTTTCTCCGGCGCCCTTTTTTCCTATCGGGCGCCCATTAAACGATATTTATTATGGGAGTGAATGGCGGCGCCCGATTTGTCCACTAGCCTCCTGCGCCCTTTTTTACTGTTACCGTAACTAACTGCACAGTAACTGAGAAATAATCAAGGACTACCTACAGGCTACTACTAGGCTACTTAGCAGGCCTAGCCTGCACACACCTCAGCTAAGCTATCCTAGCACTGTATACACTATATACACTCAGGCTCAGCTACACTGACTGACAGTTCACAAACAAATAAATCACTATCTATCTCTAAACCAATACAATACAGGTGTTGGTAATATGTTTGGATGCAAAAACGCTGAGAAAAGCACTTGCTATCAGACACAGCAGCACTGGAGATGCTCTCAGTGCCACTGTCACAGCAAGGACGAGATCCTCAAGATGGCCGCCGCCTTAAATAGAGGAGGGGAGGGCCAGGCTCCCCTCCACTGATTGGTGCTAGGGCCTGGACTGAGGAACCTCTGATTGGCCAAACAACGTCATAGAAGTCATTCCCTAACTACTGTGCTCACTACGTCGTGCACACGAGTAACTCGTGATCAAGATGTCGAGTAACGAGTTTATCACGAGTGCATTCGTAATCAGGATTTGTGATCTTGTGAAGGGCAAAAAAGGCTCGTGATCTTAAGGTATGAGTTTGTGATGAGCATCCCTAGTGAGAGCTCCCTTCCTGTTTAGTGCGTACATTTGGTATAGTCACCTGTGTTTTTTGGCTCTTATTATCATACCTCCCAACTTTTTGAGATGAGAAAGAGGGACACTTAAGCCACACCCTGATCACGCCCCTGTCACACATACCATAAAGATTTCATAAGCAAAATATGTTGTTTTTTTAATTCAAACCACACTGGTCCTTTCTATCCTGCTTCATTTTCCTTCATTTTAACATTTTAAAATTAGTAATATATCAATTTAAAGGATGGGAATAAAGTTTAGAGTCAATCAAACACATTTTTTAGTAGAGAAATATATATATTTACATAGAAAGAGGGACAAAGTCCTGAAAGAGGGACAAATGAGGAGAAAAGAGGGACAAAGGGACAGGGCTCCCAAAGAGGGACTGTACCTCTGAAAGAGGGACAGTTGGGAGCTGTGCTTATTATTGCCTAAGTAACTTTTTGGATAATATTTCTTCTTTTTCCCTCTCTGTACTCTATTCTGACACTAACCCTCCTCCATTTTTAGCACCTAAAACTAATCTCTCACTCCAGTCCTAACCTTCCCCTCTTGACTTCCAACACTCTCCACTCCTAACACCCGCAGCACCGAATCTAGATTAAGACCATACAGGGCCCCAGGAAGACCAATTACTTTGTGCCCCCTCCTTTTACCCCCCTCCCTGTTTATTGGTTGAAATGATGTTAAGGCAAGTTGTAATATCTCAGTCCAACACCACAATTCAATACTGCAAGAAAGACAGTTTAACTTTTATCTGTACTATTGTAAGACACATGTGTTGTCCCTAAATACCAGAATTGAGCAGCTGGGTTGCCCAAATACCAGAGTTTAAAGTGACCCAGATATTAATAAATCTTCAGTTTTTTACTTACCCGGGGCTTCCTCCAGCCCCATAAGCATAGCTGTGTCCCTCGCCGTCCTCCCGCACTCCTCCCGGAATCTTCCGTGCAGCCGCAATCAAACCCCGGTACGCGGCTCAATTGGACTCAGTCTGACTGAGTGACGTCAGCTGGGGCCTTCTGCACTTGTGCAGAAGGTCCGCGCATGTGCAGAAGGTCCACCGCTGACGTCACTGAGCCGCTTACTGGGGCTCACCGCGGCTGGACAGGACATTGTAGGAGGACGCCGAGGGACACAGCCATGCTTATGGGGCTGGAAGGAAGCCCCGGGTAAGTAAAAAAACTGAAGATTTATTCATCTCTGGGTCACTTTAATATTCTCCTTGATGGATAAATTAAGAAGCCATGTTCCCCTAAATGTAAGAATTAACAAGCCATGTGCTTAAAGAGAATCTGTATTGTTAAAATCACACAAAAGTAAACATACCAGTGCGTTAGGGGACATCTCCTATTACCCTCTGTCACAATTTCGCCGCTCCTCGCCGCATTAAAAGTGGTTAAAAACAGTTTTAAAAAGTTTGTTTATAAACAAACAAAATGGCCACCAAAACAGGAAGTAGGTTGATGTACAGTATGTCCACACATAGAAAATACATCCATACACAAGCAGGCTGTATACAGCCTTCCTTTTGAATCTAAAGAGATCATTTGTGTGTTTCTTTCCCCCTGCATCTCTCATGCACTGAAGTTTCAGGCTGCTCTTTTCTTCCTGCAAACAGCTTTGCCCTTGTCTGTAATTCCTCACTATGTGAAAGCCCAGCCAGCTCAGAGGACGATTTATCCAGCTTGTAAAAGATAAGAGAGAAGAGAGAAGCTGCTCTAATCTAAATAACACACAGGCAGTGTGCATAGAGGGGCGAGATGCATCACAGAACCACAACACTGAAGAACTTGGCAGCCTTCCAGACACAGGCCGACAAGTCTGACAGGGGAAAGATACATTGATTTATTACAGAGACAGTGATAGTATAAAGTGCTGCAGTTAGCCAGAACACATTAGAATAGCTTTTGGAACTTGTAGGATGATAAAAAACAGGATGTAATTTTTGTTACGGAGTCTCTTTAACAATTAAACAAATAGTCACATGATTCCAGATAAAATAATTAAATATTTCCATGCCTCCAGAAAAAAGAATCAAGTGGTCAGGTGCCTCACAATAAACAAAGTACGGTAATTAGGCAGGTGCGTCAAGATAGAATAATTAAATAGCCAACAATGTCTCCCTATAGGAGCATTCACACTGCAGCATTTGCAATCCCGTAACATGTAGCACTTTGGGCAAAAAATCACGTCAGAATCACCCCCAAGCTGCAATTGAGATTTGTCAGCAATTTCCAGTGTGAAACAGCCCTTAGTGGTTCTTAATGCTGTCTGTGTCTTGCGATATAATGCTTGTGGATGTGTTGGGTCAGACAAAAAGATGGGGATTATTTTTCTCTCACACATAGCATGTGGCTGTAGAGAGTTCATGTTTGGGTGTGCTTGTTGTGGGGGATGGGGATTAGAGATGATCAATGAGATGTACATAATTTCTCCTTGCATTAAAATGTCATGCAAATTATGTGCAGCTTGAAACTGGACCAATCAGAATAACTTCCGGTCTGTTTTTACAAGGTTTAAGTTCAGGTTCAAGCTGCATAACATTTACATGACATTTGAATGCAAGGAGAAATTATTTGCATCTCATTGATCATCTTTCCTGGTGATGATTTGTAGCTGTTGTGTGGAGGAGGTGGAGATTACTTCCATAGCTCTTCCTGGTTCAGCCACACCCAGGATGGGAAACTCCCCTCTCTCTTCTGCCACACCCTTCTGACATCATCTCCCACCGCTCTCCAGTGACCAGGAAGTGGCCCAGTGGAGAATAACTGCTTTATTTATGTGTAAAGGATATTCACCTTTTACTTACCATCTGAGCCACTGAATATTTCCATCTCTTTCCAGATATCCAAAAAAAGCACAAGGA
Source organism: Hyperolius riggenbachi (assembly GCF_040937935.1). Classification (NCBI taxonomy): domain Eukaryota; kingdom Metazoa; phylum Chordata; class Amphibia; order Anura; family Hyperoliidae; genus Hyperolius; species Hyperolius riggenbachi. Next base: position 671,962,187 of record NC_090646.1, read on the forward strand.
ATATCTGATGGTGAGAAGTCAGATTCTAGAAGAGCACAAACCTCCGGGATCTAACCTGGAGCAAAAAAGTTTCCTCATCAATGAGCGCTATGTGAACCTGGTTGTTGTCTCCATTGACCAGTTTAGGCGGCGCCCCCAGAATGAGCTCATACAGACGGGGAGAAAACATGAGGAGTACATGGAGGAAACACAGACTGGACTGGAACACATTTCCACCGACAAGCTGTTCCGCTGGAGCCGCCAGTCACAATGTAATCCTCGTGCAGTAATGGTGAGCGGAGTGCCGGGAATAGGGAAGACCACCATGATGCAGAAGTTTCTCTATGACTGGGTGACTGGAAAACTCTACCAGAGATTTGCTTTTGTCTTCTTCTACAGATTCCGGGAACTTAATACATGGAGAGAGGTCAGCCTAGAGGAGATGATTCTTCACCAATATCCATATCTGGAGGGTCAGCTTGAAAACATTTTATATGATTCAGAGAGAATTTTATTTATATTTGATGGCTTAGATGAAATAACTGATCCCATGAATTTTAGATTAAGTAAACTGTGCTTCAGTCCAAAACAAAGAGACGATGTCGGCACAATTGTGGTTAGTTTGGTACGGCAGACTCTACTTAGGGGTTCTTCTGTATTAATGACCAGTCGCCCGACCAGACTGGCCTCCATTGATACCAGTGTTTTCCAGAGAGTAACGGAGATCCTGGGATTTTTCCACAAAGACCGGCAAATCTACTTTGAAAATTTCTTTGAGAACAAAGAATTGTCAGAAAAGGCTTTCAGTTATGTGAAGGAGAATGACATGATGTACACTTTCTGCTACATCCCAGCCTACTGCTGGATCATTTGTACTGTATTATCAGCGTGCTTTAGGATTAAACCAACACATATTGGCCAGCTCATGACATCATTGCCCAAAACAGTGACACAACTCTTTGTGGCTTTCATCTCCAACATTCTGGCCAATCACAACTACCAGAATAGAGATGACCCTCGCATGCTCACATCAGAGGCTCGGGAAATTCTGGCATCTATTGGATGGTTGGCGGAACATGGAGTTATGAATCACATCATTGTGTTTGATAAACATGATTTGGAATCCTTCAGTTTGAGTTCTGATAAACCTATGCTTTCATGCTTCATGGTGGAATCTGGTCATCCTCCCAATGTGGATCACACCTTCTTACACCTCACGCTTCAGGAATTTTTTGCTGCGTTAGTTCATTTTATAGACTATAATCCTGACAAATTACAAGAATCCCTCAAAAAGACTGAATCTTATGAAGATGGTCGTTGTGAAATATTTCTCCGTTTCCTCTGTGGTCTCTCCGACAATTCTACCAGAGCCATGTTAAAGCCTTACCTTGGAGAACTGTCTCCTGAGGCTTCCAGACAGGTCATCACCTGGCTCCAGCGTAACAATGAGAAAGAACAGATAGCTAATCAATTCCCAGAACACAAGAGGGCGCTTCTGGATGTATTCTACTGCCTTCATGAGAGCAGGAATAAGGCTCTGGTGCTACAGTGTATTGGGTCAAATAACATTGATGACTTTTCTAACATGTCTCTCAACCCTCTTGACTGTTCTGTGTTGTCCTTCATTCTTCAATTTTGCGAAGAGATGGAAAAACTGCACCTTAACTCATGTTGTATTAAGAGAGAAGGTTTGAGGAAACTTGCCCCGGTCCTTCACCACATCAAGAACTTGAGGTATAGTTTATGTGTTTTTTGTAGTGTCACTAGCTGAAGACCTGGCGTTGTCTGGGTATGTATTTGGTTGTTGTGTCTGCCCAATTTTCTAACCTTGACACACAGTCACTCAATGACCACGTTTGTGAGCTTTCGGGTCCTTGGCATCAATAATGCGAGAATGGCAGCAGTTGAAATTTTACCATTAAAATCAATCAATTCCAGTGCAGTAAAAAGCAGATCCTGTGCAGCAGTAAGATTGCAAAACATGGTTTTATTCCATTTCCTATGCAAACAGATACATGGGCAGTGTGAGTGGCCTGACAGTCATTTCGCGAGTAACACTCGCTTCCTCAGAGTCAGACCAACACCAGATGTATAATAAATCGCACAAACATATGAGTTTAAATAGCCAAGAAAACCAGGAGACTTACCACTTGATGACCCAACCTTTACCGATTTAGTGCTCGATAGTGACAAGAAAAGGGTAGGTCCCCTCTCTCCATCGGTCAAGTGGCTTGGGGCGACGCTCATTATGGAGCACTTGTTTGGTAATAGGATCTTCAAGTGTTAAGTCTCCTGAGCCAATCAAATTTCAGCCATTGATTTTAAAAGGGAAAATGTAAACTGCAGCCATTCTGTGAATCGCAGGGTTCTCAAACTTGCCACACTTGGTCACTGGGGGAATAAGATTAAGAGTCAGGAAAGTGGGTGGAGCCTACAACAGCCAATAAAAATTCAATAATTGATTTTCAAGGGGAATATTTAAACTGCTGCCATTCTTACACTGTTTATGGCAGAGGCTTCAAACTTGCTACAGTCGGTCATTGGGTGACTGGGGTCCAAATTCACTAAAGGGGTGGGGCCACAAACAGCCAATCAGATTTCCTTGCTGCATAAACTGCTTCCATTCACACATTTTTGATGCCAGGAACCTGAAAGCTTACAAACTTGGTCATTGAGTGACTGTGTGTCAAGGTTACAAAAAGTGGGCGGAGCCAAAACAAATTTCACTGCTCAAATATAAACTGCAGCCATTCTTACACTGTTAATGGCAGGGTTCTCAAACTTTGCACAGTTGGTCTCTGGGTGACTGGAATTAATATTCAGGAAAATGGGTGGATCCTACAACAGCCAATTAAAATTCACCTGTAGATTTTCAAGGGGTATATTTAAATTGCTGCCATTCTTCCACTGTTGATAGCAGATGCCTCAAACCTGGTACAGCTGGTCACTGGGTGACTGGGGTTCAAAATTAGAAAGGGGGTGACGCAACAAACAGCCTATCTGATTTGTTTAATTTCTATGGGAATATACAAATTATTGATACCAAGGACCCCAAAGCTCATAAACTTGATAATTGAGTGACTGTATGTCAAAGTTAGAAAAAGTTGGCGGCGGCGGCCAACAACAAAATTTTTTACATGGGAAAATATACTGTAAACTGCAACCATTCTTACACTGTTAATGGCAGGGTTCCTAAACTTGACGCAGTTGGCCACTGGGAGACTGGGGTTCAAAATCACCAGAGGGGGTGGAGCCACAAACAGACAATCAGATTTGTTAGATTAATTTCAGCCATTCTGTTATTGGCAGGGTTCTCAAACTTGACAGTTGGTCACTGGATAATTGGGATTAATATTCAGGAAAGTGGGTGGAGCCTACAACAGCCAAACAATATTCACCTATTTATTTTAAAGGGGAATATTTACATTGCTGCCACTCTTAATTTCAGATGCCTCAAATCTGGTACAGTCAGTCACTGGGAGACTGGGGTTTAACTTCAGAAAATGGGGCGGGCTACAAACAGCCAATCAGATTTGTTTAATTTCAATAGAAAAATGCAACTTCTTGATGCTAAGGACCCCTAAGCTCATAAACTTGGTCATTGAGTGACCGTATGTCAAGGTTGGAAACAGTGTGCAGAGCCAAAAACAACTAACTTTTTACATGGGAAAATATAAACTACAGTCATTCTTACACTGTTAATGGCAGGGCTCTCAAACTTGATACAGTTGGCCACTGGGTGATTGGGATTAATATTCAGAAAAGTAGGTGGAGCCTACAAAAGCCAATGAAAATTCATCTCTTGGTTTTCAAGGAGAATATTGAAACTGCTGCCATTCTTACACTGTTAATGGCAGAGGCCTCAAACCTTCTACAGTCGGTCATTAAGTGACTGGGGTTCAAATTCACTAAAGGGGCAGAGCCACAAACAGGCAATCAGATTGTTTTGCTGGATAAGCTGCTTCTATTCACACAATTTTGATGCCAGGAACCCGAAAGCTCACAAACTTGGTCATTGAGTGACTGTGTGTCCAGGTTACAAAAAGTGGGCAGAGCCAAAAACAAATTCCACTGGGGAAATATAAACTGCAGCCATTCTTACACTGTTAGAGGCAGGGTTCTCAAACTTTGCTCAGATGGTCACTGGGTGACTGAGATTAATATTCAGGGAAGTGGGTGGGGCCTATAATAGCCAATCAAAATTCACCTGTTGATTTTTAACTAGAAAATGTAAATTGCTGCCATTTTTACACTGTTAATAGCAGATGCCTCAAACCTGCCACAGTTGGTCATTGGGTGACTGGGGATCAAATGCTGGAGAGGGGTGGAGTCACAAACCGCCAATCTGATGTGTAATTTCTATGGGAATATAGAAATTATTGTTACCAAAGCTCATAAACTTGATCATTGAATTTTTATGTATTAGGGTTAGAAGAAGTGGGCGGTGCCGACATACCTGGGCAACGCCGGCTCATCAGCTAATAAATGAAATAAAGCATATGTGGCATAATTTTAACTGTGAGAAGTTAAAGGATACATTTCCCAGTGCTTTATAGAAGAAGCACCTGTCACATGTTTAGTGTAAGGCCGGGTTCACACTTGCGTAACACTAGTGGCAACGGAGTGAAAAACGGATCTGATCGATCACCGGTCAATTCAGATCCATTTACACTCCGTTTCCACTCTGCTGCTTCCGTTCCATTCCCCCCCCCCCCCCCCACACACACACACACCCACCCCCAAAGTGAATTTTTCTGGCTAGAATGGTCTGTTTCTTCACTAGTGTTTGCTTTACTTCAATATATCCTTATTGGATATCAGTTTTACTATATTATTTATCATTCATCATTTAACATTCATCTTTGTTTCTAGTTTACAGTACAATAAACTTACCCACAGTTCCTGTATCGCCCTGGCTTCTGGAATAAATGATAGCAGAACGCTGAAAATACTCAACTTATCTCATAACAAACTGGAGGGGCCTCATCTGTGTGACCTGATGATGGCTGTGAAGACGAGCAGCATTGAAGTATTACTGTGAGTATAGCAGCACAGCATTAAACCAGCACTGTGTACAAAGATTCTTTCAGAGTAAAATGCACTGTAAATTACATTTCTCCTATGTCGAGGTTGCTTACTACAAGTAATACAAATCTGACGTATCTGACAGGTTTTGGACTAGTCCATCTCCTCATGGGGAATTCTCAGTATTTACTTTTGCCAAAAGCATTCGTTGGCAAGGATCTATATAAAGATGTTGGCCAGCCTCCCTACTCACTGCACTTTATTTTGGCAGTTGGACTGAGCAACAGCCATCTAGTAGATGCTTAAGAATATAAAGAAAACCCTGAGAATACCTCATGAAGAAATTGACTAGTCAGGTTTGTCAGATTTTTACCATTCAATGCAATCAACAGCAGAGAAAAGTAATGTATGATGTATTTACTCTGGTCTAAGTTTACATTTTATAGTTACGGTATGCATACATATGTATTTTACATTTTTAGTGATCGTAGACCTTTAAACCTATTATTTTTCACATACTTTTGCATCATAAACCTATTAAAGAGAATCTGTACTGTGAAAATCTTACATAAATAAAAGTACCAGCCTGTTTGTAGTCTTCTCCTAGCCCCCTCTGACATTTTCGCTGCTCTTGCTGCTTTCCTGGTGATAAAATCACAGTTTTATTCATTGTTTTTGTAAACAATGAAGATGGCCGCCAAACAGGAAATACATCATCAGAGCAGGTGCCTGTTTGCAGAGGCTCCTCTCAAACGTGACTTCACTGCTGTAATATTTCTTCCACTTGTTGCTTTGGCTGCTTGTCTGGGCTTTGAACTGATCTTTCTGCACTCAAAGCTCTGTTCACAAGGTCAAAGACAGGCTGGCTGTGAGCAGATACTCTGGCTGTGACTCATACACACAGCAAACACACAGAGCCTGCAGGGGGCATGGGGGAGGTGTGCATTACTTCTCCCTATCACACTACATTCCTCTCTGGGCTGACAAGGCTCAACAAAGAAAAGACGATTAGATATAATACAGAGACAGTGCAACTAGAAAAGGCTGCAGTAAGCCAGACCACATTGAAACAGGTATAGGAACTTATAGGATAGAAGAAATAAGGCTGGAAATTTTGTTACAGAGTCTCTTTAAAAATAAAAGTACTGAATATCCTTTGTTTCCAATTCGGCATTCACACTTTTCTGGTGTTTCCTGTTCACCATCGGCTCTTTTTAAATGTTGGGTAATATGTTGACAATTATTGTATGTGGCATTTGTTGAGAATGCATACATAATTGGAGTGCTCTCCTAGATATATTAAACTTGGTATGGTGAAATCCCCTTTTCTTCCATTTCCCTTCCCCCTCCCCCCTGCCCTTCCCACTTCCCTGCTCCATGGATATGCTCCCACGTGAGTGGCTGATATGCCTGAGGGTCCATATTATTTCCCTGCTCTTCTCGTTTTATTTTAGAGATCAGTCTATCTTAAGTCGTACAATGCTCCTGAAGAAGTGAACTCTACTCTATGCATATTCATGAAACTTGTCAAGAAATCAATATTGACCCTGTTGATTTACAATCAAATCCAATATGTATAATGTATGTATGTAACGTGTATAGGTATTGAGCTGGATTGGGGTCAGATGCTTGACTAATATTAGCTCTGATTCCCATTTATGAGTTTTCCCTGAAATATGTTGCATTTTTGGTACTAATGACCACTGATAATGAGATTTGGTGCAATATTTCTATGTAAACACAAGTGGTGTCGATTTATTCTTGCTGAAGTGGCATAATATAAATTCCTCCTGGTGTTCCAATGTTAGTTATATATGAATTCCTGTAAAAGGCAATTACATATCACCGGCCCCCTATCACCACCAGACCTCATTACTAATTGACCATCTTTATTGCTGTGTACCATTGTTCCTACATCTTGTGGTCAGTACAGTAGTCCTGATAGCTGGGCTTTCATTTATTGCTTTGTGAACGCCTCTCATGTGTTTGAGAAAGGGTGAAGCCTGAAATGGACTGGAACCATTGCAGTATTATATTGGATTGGAAAGTGAACTGTATACAACACTTTATCGGATTACCGTATATACTCGCATATAAGCCGAATTTTTGACCACAAAAAATGTGCTCAAACGTCCCCCCTTCGGATTATATACGGGTCACCTACATGGAGTGGTTTTGTCTGTGACCAGGAATATGTGTACTGACCTCTTCCGATGCCCCCAATTAATGAGAGGAGCACCGCTGTGATGCAGATGCCTGTGCTGAGCCTGTGACTGGCCTGCATTATCGGAGCAGATGCCGGAACCTTTGAGAGAAATGCTGGGTTGAGAGTGCACCAGATTGGTTGGCCAGAGGAAAGTGCATTGCTGATTGAATGGCTGCCAGGGAAAACATAGTAGGAGCGCTCTTCAATGTACGTCATCCCACGTCCCCGGTCTTCCGGTGCCCCAAGCAATGAGAGGATCCGAGAAGCGCCACCGCCGATGCCTGTGCTGAGCAGGCTTGCAAGTATGAGAGAGCACCAGATTGGTTTGCTAGAGGGGAGTGCGGTGCCGATTGGATGGCCGCTAGGGAAAGCACAGCAGGAGCACTCCATGTATATCATCCCGCGCTTCCTGCTGTACAGCTGATTGTGAGTGTAGAAGATGCTTTGCACGTGGATGTATCCCGGGGATAAGTACAGCAAGCTGATTGTCTCCATACCTCCAGGCACACGTTCTCCCTCAGTTTGCACATCAGCCGGATTACCATCTGACATTGTCTACTCCATCACTACTTGCTGCTGCTGCAGAGGGATCGATCATCTAGGACTGGCTGTACAGGAGACAGCGCATCCGGTAAGACTACATATACCAGCTTGTGTTCTGATGTACTTTGGCGTGCGATGCCTTTTTTCAAGAGTTGTCTGCAGACTTGTGTGGTGAATACACAGTTTTGCATGTCTACATGTGGCTCTGCTCTGATGCTCCTTATTGTTAACTACCTGCGGACCGAGCGAGTGCAAATCTACGTCGGGCAGGGGGCACTGCGGTCCTGACCGGACGTAAGCTCTACGTCCCATTGACCGCGCGCCCCTGCCCGTCTCCGCCACTCGGTCCGCTCTGTTCCCGCCGCAATGTGCTGCCCTGCCGCCTCTATGACAGCAGAGCACTGTGAGCCGGGCAGGAGCCGTTATCATTGGCTCCTGGCCCTGTCATTCCTGTAAGCCGTTCCCATTGGCTTACATTGAGTGACAGGGTCAGGAGCCTATGAAAGCGGCTCCTGACCAGCGCACAGCGCTCTGCCGTCATAGCGATGGCAGAGAGAGCAGCCTGCTGCGGGGACAGAGCGACGTGTCTGGCGGGAGCGACGGATTATTACGGCGATTCGTCGGGAAGCGGCAGTTTACGGGACCAGCACCCTCTGGTCCTTAAGGGGGCAGAGGGTGCTGGTCCCGAAGTGGTTAAAGTATACTGCTATATTTTGTGCCATGTTTCACCTACTTGCTGACATTATTAGGCTATTATTGTATAAACTTTGGATGCATTCTTCTATTTTATTTACAACTGGAGACTATCAACTTAAAGGGGTTCTTCCGCGAATGAGGAAATAAATAAAAAGTGGTTTATGCATAAACTATTAAACATCCTTGTAAAATAGTGTACATTTTTTTTTAAATGAATGGTTTCATCAATACAACATGTAATGTAAATAGTGACGGATGATGGCTGGGAGGCTAATCCATTTGTTAGGGTTTTTTTTTTTTTTTACTTTCTTTTCACAACCATAACTGCTGCCTACATAGTTTTCAGTGGTATAACCCACTTCTAGCCATAATTGCCGTTATAACTGGAATAGCTGAGCTCTGCTGAGCTGCTGAATATGTGTTTACATTGTTGCTAGGCAACCTGACCCTGGTGCAGAGCCTCATTTTGTGAAAAGAGTCATAAGCAGCTGGAAGAATCAGTCCCATCTACACCATATGATTCTTTGTCAGATTCGATTCAATTTGATTCGATTCATTAATATGATTGGATTCAATCTGACATGTCCGATTCATAATTTGATTGAATTCAATTCAAATCGAATCAAATCATGAATCGGACATGTCAGATTGAATCAAATCAAATCAATGAATCAAATCAAATTGAATCGAATCTGACAAAGAATCATATGATGTAGACGGGACTGATTCTCCCAGCTGCTTATGACTCTTTTCACAAATCGAGTCTCTGCCCGGGGTATGGTTGCCTAGCAACAATGTAAACACATATTCAGTAGCTCAGCAGAGCTCAGCAGTTAGGTTTATAACAGCGATTCCTGCTAGAAGTGGGCTATACCACTGAAAACTATGTAGGCAGCAGTTATGGTTGTGAAAGAAAGTAAAAAAAACACCCCTAACAAATGGATTAGCCTCCCAGGCCTTCATATGTCACTATTTACAATACATGTTATATTGATGAAACCATTCATTTTTTAAAAAAAAAAACTTGTTACACTATTTTACAATGTTTAATAGTTTATGCATACACCACTTTTTATTTTTTGCCTCATTCGCAGAAGAACCCCTTTAAGTGCATCATGGATTTTGTGGCATTATTATGGACATGTAAGAGTCTCTAGGTGTATGTGTGTGTGTATTGCCAGTATGTCCACCTTGTTTATATCGTCCCCATTTTTGTATTTGCAACATCTTATGAATGCCCATTGTTTGGATGAAGTAAGCAGGTGGGACTATGAGCCGCTGCATTTCCTACCTTCGGCTTATATGAGAGTCAATCACTTTTTCCTGCTTTCTGGGGTAAAAGTTGGGGTTCGGCTTATATGCGAGTATATACGGTAATAAGTGTACTTTATATTTTGGCTTCTTTTTCTGTACGATCAAACTTGCTTTTAACATCTATAGCAATAGAAAAAAGTATAACCGTGTGGCACTTCCCATTTATATTAGTGGTGAGCTGAGGTATAATATCACACTTGGCAACACTCTGGGACCCTTCGCCTGTACTGTGCCTGAGATAGCCTCTGGACGTGTGCTCCGCTATAGGTTTGTAGGAAGAAACAGTTCAATCATGCAACATGAAGAATATTCAGAGGCGTGCACCCTCCGTCCAGGAATGTATTGTCAAAGCATAGGCAGCATGTGCAACATATAGAGCTCTGCGGCAAACAGTACTATGTGCAATCACATATTCAAACAGAGTGGATCTTACGTATCCGAGTGGTGTAGGGTCCTAGGTGGAAGGTGGGTGGTGGGCACAGGTGTGGCTGGCGATGGCCGTTTCGCGTCTCCCGACGCTTGGTCACGCATACCACATGTAATGGAGACTGAGAAGTTCCGACATTAAGACGGAGATCCAAGCTCCGCCCTTTCCGGTTACATCATCAGCTCCATGATAGAGCTGGTCACCTAGGAGACGAGGACGCCGCTCAGAGGATAAAGGAGGCAGATATTCAAATTCCGCCTCTCATTAAAGGCCAATCCGTGGCGAGAGATCCCCGTACCAAACGGGGCTAATGCTATATGGCAAAGATTAACATTGTATGCAGTGCAGCATTATTTGCGCACCTGACAAACCAATATGAATTAATTTCTACTGCCACAGCTAGTATCTCGTCACGGAGACCAACCTCCTCCAGGTGTAGTCTGCGTCATCCAGGCAAACATAAATAAGGGTGACATACTTGTGAGTGAAAGTGACATTTAAAAACACTTAAAGGGGACATAGCTTAATTACAATAAAAAGATCCTATTATTATAAAGTTTTAAAAATCACTCATGCGCCTATATATACCATCACATATACAGTTTTATTCAATTCATAAATTCAAATTCATATATATTACATTAATATGCAAGCAAACACTAGCCAACTTTCTCAGTCCCACCTCCCTATGGTAAACAGTCTGGCACACGCCACAACATATACCTATAGATTGATTCGCTGAGTAAACTTCGTTTTCTAGCATAAAATTGCACCAATCCCTATAGCACCTTTCCAATGTTAAAAAGTGTTTTTGCACCTTAAAAATGGGAATAATAGCCTTTCTTGTTCAAAAATCAATAAAATAAAAATAAAAATAACGTCCTGTGAGCTCACAAAGGTATAATTCATAAATCCAACAGGAAAAAGTTCATGTTAAATAGCTTGGATCTCGTCTTGCAAAGCTTTAGGCATACAATTTCATATACATCCACCAGGAGTAAAGTGGCTAATTCCGCATTCCTTGGTATGCAAATTAGATCTTGCAGGATTCTGTATAAGCAGATTGCATTTGCACAGACCTCTAGAAACAAATAGCGTCCTGCAGAACTTTACAAAAGCAGAACTTTTCAAAACTTTTCAAAAACAGATAACGTCCTGCAGACTTTTCAAACTTCCATTTCTTTGCATAACATTCAAGCAAAATAGCGTGCTGCGGGTCCAAAGGACAGTTCAAATAACTCACGCAGCTTAAGGGGTAGATAACTGATTCCTTTATGCTTACGGTTCCGCTATGTCTTCTGGCAGCATGAGCCCCGGCCGGTGGCTCCCGTGTTAACCTGACGTCTGCTGCGGATGTTAAGCACTTTGCTGAAAAATCGTTCCTCAGATTCAATCTGGAACTGTAGAGGTGATGTCACCACTCTGACAACCCAATGCCGACTAGTTTCGGTAGGATACGCCCACCTTCCTCAGGGCGTGTTCTCGTTTGCTTCTCAGCTCTTTTTATGTCATAGCTCCACCCCTGTCTCTATGCTATTTGCTACAAATGCCTGCAGTGTGTTTTTCTCCATAGATCTGCATGAAAACATATAAGAACATTCCTTATGTAAAAGCGAACAGTTCCACATCTAAATTCAATCCCAGCGGAGCCAAACTGTTCAATATATAAATCCAATTGGTTTCTTTTCTTGACATGTTTTGAATAAAGTCTCCTCCCCTCCAATCTTTCTCGACAGTTTGAATTGCATAGAATCTAAAAGTCTGCAGGCTTCCCCCATGACATTCCCAGAAATGTTTGCTTAGTGGCAATTTTTTATTTCTTTTTTTAATACTGTTCACATGCTCTCCAATTCTAGATGAGAGTTTCCTTTTTGTTCTTCCCACGTATTGCTTATTGCAACCGCATTCTATGATATATATTACACCTTTGCTGTTACAGTTTAAATTACCATAAATATCAAATTCTTCCTGGGTCACTGCTGATCTAAATTGTTTTATTGGTGCATTGTACTTGGTGCTTTTGCATGGAACACAAAAACCACACCTCCTAAAAGACCCTTTCTGTTTCTTTACTCTCTTGGTTTCAACAACAGTTGGTGCAATCATATTTTTCAGATTATTTGCTTTACAAAATGTAAACCTTGGTTTTTCGGTTAAAATCCCATTTAGGGTCCTATCCTGTTGGAGAATACCCCAATATTTATCCACCACCCTCTTGATATCTCTAGACTGTTGGTTATATTGCATTTTAATGCTTAATGGTGGAGTCAAATCTTCTTTCCTTCTGCTTTCTAGTACCCTTTCTCTAGGACAATTTCTTACATCCTTTAAGAAACAGAAAGGGTCTTTTAGGAGGTGTGGTTTTTGTGTTCCATGCAAAAGCACCAAGTACAATGCACCAATAAAACAATTTAGATCAGCAGTGACCCAGGAAGAATTTGATATTTATGGTAATTTAAACTGTAACAGCAAAGGTGTAATATATATCATAGAATGCGGTTGCAATAAGCAATACGTGGGAAGAACAAAAAGGAAACTCTCATCTAGAATTGGAGAGCATGTGAACAGTATTAAAAAAAGAAATAAAAAATTGCCACTAAGCAAACATTTCTGGGAATGTCATGGGGGAAGCCTGCAGGCTTTTAGATTCTATGCAATTCAAACTGTCGAGAAAGATTGGAGGGGAGGAGACTTTATTCAAAACATGTCAAGAAAAGAAACCAATTGGATTTATATATTGAACAGTTTGGCTCCGCTGGGATTGAATTTAGATGTGGAACTGTTCGCTTTTACATAAGGAATGTTCTTATATGTTTTCATGCAGATCTATGGAGAAAAACACACTGCAGGCATTTGTAGCAAATAGCATAGAGACAGGGGTGGAGCTATGACATAAAAAGAGCTGAGAAGCAAACGAGAACACGCCCTGAGGAAGGTGGGCGTATCCTACCGAAACTAGTCGGCATTGGGTTGTCAGAGTGGTGACGTCACCTCTACAGTTCCAGATTGAATCTGAGGAATTTTCAGCAAAGTGCTTAACATCCGCGGCAGACGTCAGGTTAACACGGGAGCCACTGGCCGGGGCTCATGCTGCCAGAAGACATAGCGGAACCGTAAGCATAAAGGAATCAGTTATCTACCCCTTAAGCTGCGTGAGTTATTTGAACTGTCCTTTGGACCCGCAGCACGCTATTTTGCTTGAATGTTATGCAAAGAAATGGAAGTTTGAAAAGTCTGCAGGACGTTATCTGTTTTTGAAAAGTTTTGAAAAGTTCTGCTTTTGTAAAGTTCTGCAGGACGCTATTTGTTTCTAGAGGTCTGTGCAAATGCAATCTGCCTATATAAAATCCTGCAAGATCTAATTTGCATACCAAGGAATGCGGAATTAGCCAGGACATTATCTGTTTTTGAAAAGTTCTGCTTTTGTAAAGTTCTGCAGGACGCTATTTGTTTCTAGAGGTCTGTGCAAATGCAATCTGCTTATACAAAATCCTGCAAGATCTAATTTGCATACCAAGGAATGCGGAATTAGCCACTTTACTCCTGGTGGATGTATATGAAATTGTATGCCTAAAGCTTTGCAAGACGAGATCCAAGCTATTTAACATGAACTTTTTCCTGTTGGATTTATGAATTATACCTTTGTGAGCTCACAGGACGTTATTTTTATTTTTATTTTATTGATTTTTGAACAAGAAAGGCTATTATTGCCATTTTTAAGGTGCAAAAACACTTTTTAACATTGGAAAGGTGCTATAGGGATTGGTGCAATTTTATGCTAGAAAACGAAGTTTACTCAGCGAATCAATCTATAGGTATATGTTGTGGCGTGTGCCAGACTGTTTACCATAGGGAGGTGGGACTGAGAAAGTTGGCTAGTGTTTGCTTGCATATTAATGTAATATATATGAATTTGAATTTATGAATTGAATAAAACTGTATATGTGATGGTATATATAGGCGCATGAGTGATTTTTAAAACTTTATGAATGCTTGAATGGTGGGGGTGTGAGTAACCCCATTTATCACTGACTGCAGCCAATTGAATTCATTTTATATTGAGTGGGCGCAAATCTACCTGTTTACATTTTTTAGTCCTATTATTATAGATAAAGTGGGCATCTAGCTAGGACTTGCATTATGTGAATTTGGTAGTTAAACGATTATAATCGGTCCTCTTTAAAGGGGTTCTTCCGCGAATGAGGAAAAAAATAAAAAGTGGTTTATGCATAAACTATTAAACATCCTTGTAAAATAGTGTACATTTTTTTTTAAATGAATGGTTTCATCAATACAACATGTAATGTAAATAGTGACGGATGACGGCTGGGAGGCTAATCCATTTGTTAGGGGTGGGTTTTTTTAACTTTCTTTTCACAACCATAACTGCTGCCTACATAGTTTTCAGTGGTATAACCCACTTCTAGCCGGAATTGCCGTTATAACTGGAATAGCTGAGCTCCGCTGAGCTGCTGAATATGTGTTTACATTGTTGCTTTCCCGGATCGTCACTCGGACAGCACCCCTGGATGAGACTTGTCTCCCTCCCCACCGTGGACAGGAACTGCAAAAGAAATAATTTGCATAAGCAATAGGCAGCCAGGTATATAAGCTACTTACTTGCCACTATACTTCAGTATAGTTTCCTGTCCCGGACGGAGCGGAGGGAGAGGTCTCCAGGGGGCCATCCATGTCAGTTCGGCAGGGGCAGCGTGTGGCAGGACTCCCAATAGAGCTGAGCAGTGATCAGTGGGGAGTCCTGCAGCGTTTGGGAGGCTTCTCCGGAGAAGGCAGCAGTATTATGCGTGCAGGCGCGCGCATGAAGAGGTCACTTCCGGTTTACCCGGAAGTAGTCACGCGCTGGCGTCCCGCGTGATCTGAGGTCTGCAGAGCGGCAGGGGCCGATTAAGCGGCAGGAGCCGCGGCGGTGTATGGTAATCAGCTTCAGCTGATGCATCAAGGTATGTGAGGCTGATTAATTATGCAGCAGGGCGGCGTTAGCTGTGGTCAGCTGGGTCTGTTTGAGGGTATATATGTGGAAGTAAGTCCATGATTCAGATGTGGCTGGTAATCATGGAGGACGCTTCAGGTTCAGCTCCTTTGCAATCTGCTAAGTCTGGACAAGACCCCTCTCTGGCAAGTAGATGTGGTACCTGTATACTCCTGCTTGTTATGGTTTTTTACTATGTAACCTTTAGTAACGATTGTCCCTTGTTTGTGTTTTTTTATAGCCTAAAAAACATGACAAGTCGGACAAATCTGATAAAAGTGAAAAAACTGACAAGGCTGCTGTTCAGACCAGTCAGCATAGTTCAAGCAGGTCGGAGAGGAAATGTGCAATTTGTAACAGTCGTTTTTCTTCATCTTCTTCTAAGAGATTATGTCAGAGCTGTACAGAGAAAGTAGTCAAGGATGAATCTCCGGTCATACTTAAAGATTTAATGGGCTGGATGAGATCTGAGATGTCTTCAGCGATTAAAGAGATCAAAGATTCTGCCATTGCTTCCAATTCTATAGTTCCTTCTGATGTCCCAGGAACTACTGGAAATATGGACACAATACCTGCAGTTGCTATCCCTGCTTCCCCTGTTTTGGCTCAACCAGGGCCCTCGGGATCCAAACGTAGAAGAGAGAGTGAGGTGGAGGGTTCTGAGTTATCTGAGGGGGAGATATCGGAGCTAGATCAGCTATCAGATATGGAGGAAGAGGTCTCAAATGTGGACAGATCAAAATTTGCTTTTTCAACCGATTTAATGAAGGATTTATTAAGCGCTATGTATGATACAATGGGTATCAAGACAGAAAGAAAATCTTTGACACCTTTGGATGAGATGTACAGGACTTTGGCGGACCCCCAGCCTCAGTTTATCCCAGTCCATTCCACCCTTAAGGGTATGATTAAGAAGGAATGGGATAACCCTGAGAAGAGAGCTTTTTGGCCTAGATCCTTGTCTAATCGTTATCCTTTTTCTCCGGAAGATCAGGAGTTTTGGGGTACTCCGCCTAGGTTAGACCCGTCTTTTTCTAGGGTGTCAAAGAAAACAGATCTGTTATTTGAAGACTTTGGTTGTCTGAAGGACCCAATCGACAAAAAAATGGACAATCTCCTGCGGAGAGCATGGGAATCCTCTTCCTTAACATTCAAGCCTGCAGTAGCGTCCACGGCAGTGAGTCGATCATTAAAAACATGGTTATTAGAAATGCAGGATAAAATTGCTTCTGGGGTCCCGCGAGAAGAAATTCTTAATGATTTTCCGAAAGTTTTAAATGCCTCTAATTATATGGTAGATGCATCAGACGACACTGTTAAACTTACAGCCAGAACTACTGCTTTAGTTAACTCAGCTAGAAGAGGTATATGGGTTAAGACCTGGAATGGGGATAATTCCTCAAAATCTAAGTTATGTGGTATACCATGTGAAGGCAGGCTGCTTTTTGGATCCAATTTAGATGATACTTTAGATAGGTAATCAGATAGAAAGAAAAACTTTCCAGAAAAGAAAAGACCTTTCCAGTATAAGCGGCCATTTCGTCCCCCCATCAGGTCTGACCAAAACTCCAAGTCCTCCAAGGGTAAACGTTGGGTCCCATACAGATCACAGAAACCGAAACCCAATTTCAATCCTGCCAGGAGGCAGGATAAGCAATGACGCCAGGATTCCAGTGGGGGGGAGAATTGCAAACTTTTTAGAAGTATGGCAGCCTCAGTTCACAAGTCAGTGGTTACTAAAGATTGTATCAGAAGGGTACCGGATAGAGTTCAATCATCATCCTCCTCTGAGGTTTTGCATTACTCCCCAACCACAAGATCAAAGAAAGTGTCGTGCACTACAAAGCGAGGTCCTATCTCTATTAGAAAAGGGGGTGATAAGATATGTACCGAGTTGTCAGAAACAAGAGGGGTTCTATTCGCCAGTATTTCTCGTAAAAAAACCACAGGGATCTTACCGATTCATCTTAAACCTAAAGAAATTAAATCTAGATGTAAAATACAGAAGATTCAGGATGGACAATATAAAATCTGTGATTCATCTCTTGCAGAAAGACGATTTTCTTGTTTCTCTAGATCTCAAGGATGCATATCTTCACCTACCTATTCATCCGTCATCACAACAGTATCTAAGATTTGCAGTCCACATGGGGGAAGAGGTAAGACATTTTCAATTTATTGCTCTTCCTTTTGGACTTTCTTCTGCCCCTTGGCTGTTTACCAAAGTCATGTCTGAGGTTCTAGCAGAGCTTAGGCTGATGGGAGTTAATATCCTTGGATATTTAGATGATTTTTTAATTTGGGGACCTACAGCGGAAAGGGTAAGATTGCAGATGCAGTCAACATTAGATTATCTGCAGCATTTAGGTTGGCTTATTAATTGGGAGAAGTCTTCACTAGTTCCTTCCCAGGTTCTTGAGTTTATCGGATTTAGCATTGATACTAGGAATGAAAGAATCTTCTTGCCTGATAGAAAGATTACTGCAATTCTAAATGCTATTTTTTCCTTTCAGAATGCAAGGACAGTATCACTGAGGAAAGCAATGGCAGTCCTCGGGCTCCTAACAGCCTCGTTTCCCGCAGTTCAGTGGGGGCAGTTCCACACAAGGATTCTGCAGTTATGGATCCTCAGATCATGGAACAGAAGCCTCACGGTATTAGACAAGAAGATCCCTATCCCTCACAGCATAAAAGTGTCCCTACTTTGGTGGCAAAACCAAGTTCATCTTTCATCAGGCCGTGTATGGAGTTATCCAGAGCAGAGGATAATTACAACAGATGCCAGTTTATGGGGTTGGGGAGCACATTTGGATGCTCTTCTGGCTCAGGGACAATGGTCAGTACAGATCAGCTCAAGATCATCCAACAGCAGGGAACTAGAAGCTGTATGGAGGGCACTGCTACACTTCAGGGATCAGATCAAGGGAACGCATGTGACGATAAGGACCGACAACAAGTCTGTGGTAGCATTCCTAAACAGACAAGGAGGCACGAAGAGCCAGATGTTATGGAAACAAACATCAAAAATTTTGTTCTGGTCAGAAAACAATATCATGTCATTACAAGCACGTCATCTAAAGGGGACATCAAACCAGTTGGCAGATTATCTAAGCAGGGAGAAGCTGGACCAGAACGAATGGTCACTCAATCCGAAAGTGTTTCAAACGATAACGTCACAGTGGGGATATCCAGAACTGGATCTATTCGCCAGGAAAAGGAACTCAAAATGCCGGAAGTTTTGTGCCCTGTTTCAGGAGGACTTACCTTGGGCAATGGATGCGTTCACAATCAGTTGGGGAGGCAGGATGATGTATGCCTTTCCGCCAATTCCATTACTTTCCAGAGTATTGAAGAAAATCATTCAGGACAGAGCGAGAATCATATTGATTGCTCCAATGTGGCCCAAACGTCCATGGTTCACATTACTACAGTCTCTAGCGATATCAGAACCAATAATCCTCCCACTGACTCAGGACTTGTTATCCCAGGGGCCAGTGTTACATCCAGATCCGAGTCTACTTCACCTATCAGCTTGGAACCTGAATGGGAAATACTGAAGTCTAAGGGTTTCTCAGATGATCTGTCAGAAACACTACTCAATAGTAGAAAGAAGGTAACTCGATTAATTTACCGGAAGGCTTGGAGAGTTTTTAATCACTGGTGTATAGATAGATCCTGCAACAATAGATCGCTTAGATCAGTTTTGGAATTCTTACAGTGTGGCTATAAGAAGGGTCTTAGTATTAGTACTTTGAAAGGTCAGGTGTCAGCCTTGAGTGTGTTCCTAGAAAGGAAATTAGCACAGGAGGATTATATAATCCGTTTCTTTCAGGCTCTAAGAAGACTAAAACCATCTATACGGTCAAGAGTTCCTTCTTGGGATCTTAATACAGTGTTACAGGGTTTATGTGAGTCTCCGTTTGAACCCTTATCTCAAGTTTCGGACAAATTCCTGACATTGAAAACCATATTCCTTCTAGCAATTACTACAGCAAGAAGAATAGGTGAGCTACAAGCACTATCGATTAAGGAGCCGTACTGTGTTGTTTCAGAGGATAGAATAACATTGCGTCCGGACGCAACATTTCTTCCGAAGGTGGTTTCTTCTTTCCACAGGAACCAAGAAATTTATATCCCGTCATTTTGTGAGAATCCGGCAAATGATAAGGAAGAGAGACTACATTTGTTGGACGTGAGGAGGTGTCTGTTACAGTATTTAGAAAGATCTAATGCCTGGAGAAAATCAGATGCAATTTTTGTCCTGTTTGCAGGAAAAACAAGAGGGAACAGAGCTTCTAAGACGACCTTAGCACGCTGGATCAAACAGACGATTGTATCAGCATACCAGATACGGGGAAAGACGTTAACCTCTTCGGTCAGGGCTCATTCTACAAGAGGCATTTCTACGTCATGGGCAGAGAGGGCAGGGGCCTCCATTGAGCAGATATGCAGGGCTGCAACATGGTCAAGTCATAACACTTTTGTGAAGCATTATCGACTTAATGTATCGGCAGCTACAGATTTATCCTTTGGAAGAAAGGTTCTGCAAGCAGTGGTCCCGCCCTAAGCCTGATCTTTAGTATATCGTCTCATCCAGGGGTGCTGTCCGAGTGACGATCCGGGAAAGACAACTTTACTTACGGTAACGTCTTTTCCGGTAGTCAGGAGGACAGCACCCCTACAACCCGCCCTTATTGGGTGGAATATCAGAGGTTTGTATAAGCATTATTAAGTGTCCGTATTATCTTTTATATTAACTGAAGTATAGTGGCAAGTAAGTAGCTTATATACCTGGCTGCCTATTGCTTATGCAAATTATTTCTTTTGCAGTTCCTGTCCACGGTGGGGAGGGAGACAAGTCTCATCCAGGGGTGCTGTCCTCCTGACTACCGGAAAAGACGTTACCGTAAGTAAAGTTGTCTTTTGGGCATAAAATGATTTAACAAAGCTAGTAACATATTCAAAATGAACTATCTCCCTCTATTGACCAACATCAAAAAGGAACTGCAAGAGATGTCTTAAGTTAACACCAGCTCAACTGGGCAGATAGGTAAGCTGCCTTCAAATGTTTACGCTACCCAAAATAACCTACCTCTTCAGGACAGTGAATGTGCCACTAAACAACAAGTACATATCCAATTTGCAATCATTGGTTTCCACTTACAGTACTTATGGAAACACAAGAAACACAGAGTAGCATTGAATACCCTAATTATCCCTGGGAAAAGCTGAGGATTAGGAGTGCCTTGCTTTGAATCTCTTTATTATGCTAGCATACTAGACATTTCTAAGTACTGGTAGGCTTTTACAAATAGACCTCTTTGGGCAACCTTAGAGGCTAAAATTCTAAAAAAAAAAAAAAAAAAACGACCCTGAACACTTTTTACTGGCATGGAGTCTAAACAACAAAACTTCCATTCCTCCATAGCTCACCATACAAGCCACTATTACGGAAATATGCAATTTTACAACCTTCTCCAGTCTCTTCAACCATAAAGCCACTATTTCTGCTCCTTAGTATTTCCTATCTGATAGATAATGTCAATATTAATGAGTGGGTCAAAGCAGGGAATTTTAATATCCAACAACTAATCTCAGCTTCCAAAAAATTCAAGAAAACTTTAACATCCCCGACATTGAATTTCACACATTTCTCCAAATAAGAAATTTCATAAATGACACCTTATGCAACTTCCTACAATGGCCCAAAACATTATATTCCCTGTTTGAAAAAGGTCTTATTACAAAAAAAAAAAAAAAGGTTTTTCCATTTGTTAAAATCAACTCATATACCACTACCATAATTGCTTACTCAAATACATTGATTCATGGGCAGCGGAAATGAAAATTGACCTGACCATTGACGAGTGGCACATAGCCATCAAACATCTATTAAAATACTCCAAATGCTCTTCCCACTGGGAAACTCTACAGAAGATGTTATTAGATTGGTGTTATACCCCTGCAAAAGTATTTAAGTACTACAAGGGATTGTCTGATCATTGCTGGAGACTTCACCACAAGTGTGCTGACTGTCCCAGCGGTCACTTCTCCCTTACTTTCCTTGCCTGTCATAGCTACAGGTGTACCTTAGTATTAGGTAGCCAGATGTACCCTCAGTATTAAGTAGCTAGAGGAGCCTCAGTATTACGCAGCTAGAGGAGCCTCAGTATTAAGTAGCTAGAGGTGCCCCCGACTGAAGGGAGATCTCCTCAGTGGAATGTCAAGAGCCAGATGAGTAACCTCTCATTTACACTCTGTTCAGGACTCTGTATAGGTAAGGCGAGAGGGAGGCACTCGGGGAGGGGAGTGAGCTGCTTCTCCTTCATCAGGTGCCGGTAGGCATGTGTCTACAGTGCCTTATGGTAAATCCAGCCCTGGGCAATGCCCTAAAATCAGACCAGTTTGGTCACTAATATTCTCTGAAATATCTAATCTCATGAGTTATACTATAAAACCTCTCCCTCAACTCGCCCTTCTTCATATAAACCTACAACAAATCCCTAATGCCCATAGACTGCATGTAATCCACCTTTTATGCAGTGATGCTCATCTGAGCTAGGATATCCAAGTTACTCGGATATCCTAGCTCTTTTTTCACTATTCGAGCTCGAATACCAAGTTCGAATAGTATTAGCTATCCGGGCTGTGCTATCCGAGCGCACTCGGATAGCAAGCAGCTATCCGGAGATATCCTAGCTATCCGAACTCGGATAGCGTCACCAGCTCAGATAGCGTCACGACAAACGTCACCTCGAGTCCTCACAAGCGAATCAGAGGGCTCCAAGCCCTCTGACTGTAGCCAATCAAAGAGGGGGAGCCTGGCCAAGCCCCCCTCTATAAAAAGCGGACGCCATCTTGCCTCACTCGTCCTGCTTGCGACTTACTGACTGACTGTACTGAGAGACTGCTCCAGTGCTTTTTGTCTGTGCAAGTGCATTTATTGCTCAAAACACCTAGCGTTTTTACGTTTCTTGGGCCGTGCGGGGCGTGCCGCCGCCCGGGCGCTGTTGGGAGGGGGGCGCTGTAATGGAGGGGGGAGCCGGAGCCGCGGGAAGGGCAGCCCGACCTATCCCTTCCTCTCCTCTCCCGGGCCGCCCTCCTGCTCCCCCCTCAGATGCAGAGTAATGCGCAGGGAGCGCTGTATACAACATAACTCCCTGCGTTCCAAGCGCTGCTCTCTCGCCGCCGGTCTCTTCCTCTAAACAGGAAGCAGCGTGTGTATCATCGTATAGGCAGAGAGGAAAAGACCGGCGGTGAGAGAGCAGCGCTTGGAACGCAGGGAGGTATGTTGTATACAGCGCTCCCTGCGCATTACTCTGCATCTGAGGGGGGAGCAGGAGGGCGGCCCAGGAGAGGAGAGAGAGGGAGAGGTCGGGCTGCCCTCCCCGCGGCTCCGGATCCCCTCTCCATTATAGGGGGGGAGCTACCTATCTAACCTATACTGGGGGGGCACCTACCTAATCTAACCTACGCTGGGGGGCAGCTACTTATCTAACCTATACTGAGGGGCACCTACCTAATCTAACCTACACTAGGGGCCACCTACCTAATCTAACCTACACTGGGGGGCACCTACCTAATCTAACCTACACTGGGGGGCAGCTACCTATCTAACCTACACTGGGGGGCAGCTACCTATCTAACCTACACTGGGGGGCAGCTACCTATCTAACCTACACTGGGGGGCAGCTATCTATCTAACCTACACTGGGGGGCAGCTACCTATCTGACCTACACTGGGGGGGCAGTTACCTATCTAACCTACACTGGGGGGCAGCTACCTATCTAACCTATACTGGGGGGCAGCTACCTATCTAACCTGTACTGGGGGGCAGCTACCTATCTAACCTACACTGGGGGGCAGCTACCTATCTAACCTACACTGGGGGGCAGCTACCTAATCTAACCTACACTGGGGGGCAGCTACCTATCTAACCTATACTGGGGGCACTTATCTAACCTGTATTGGGGGCACCTACCTAGCTAGCCTATACAGGTGGCAACTATACTGGCTACCTATATTGCAGGCACCTACCTAAATAACCTATACTGGGGGCACCTACCTATCTAACCTATGCTGGGGGCAACTATTCTGGCTACCTATATTAGAGGCACCCACCTAGCTAACCTGTACTGGGGCACCTACCTATTTAACTTATACCGGGGGCGCCTGCCTATCTAACCTATACTGGGGGCAACTATACTGGCTACCTATACTGGAGGCACCTACCTGGCTAACCTATACCGGGGGCAACTATACTGGCTCATCTATGCCTGGCTACCTATACTGGGGTACCTATTCTTGGCTACCTATACTGGGGGGACCTATACTAAGTGCAACTAGACCTGGCTAACCGGGGGGGGGCGCAATTTTTACACCCTCGCCCTGGGTGCATTTTAACCTAGAAACTGCACTGCTCTGAGGAGGAGGATGCGTCTGCGGGCCTTGCTAGAAGGATCAGCATCGCAGACATAGGCAGGATCAGAAGTGGCCGTGGTATGCAGGCCACACAGCGTGCTGATCCGGAGAGTTCTGCCAGTGCCACCACCAGCCGCACCAAGAACCCCCCCCCCCCTTCCCAACCACCACTGGGAGACCAGCGGCAGCAGCAGCACCTTCTAGCCGAAGGGGCAACTTCACCTCCCCAATTTGGAATTTTTTCACCCTGCCATATGTGGAGTGCAAGTATGCCACCTGCAACCAGTGCCGCCAGCAGCTCAGCAGAGGAAAGGACCCCTCTGCGTACGGCACCACCTCTCTGGTGACCCATCTGGCAGGGAAACATTTTCATGAGCATGAGGAGTTCATGAAGTTGAAGGAAGCTGGCAGTGGCAGTGGCAGACCCGCCACCACTGCGAAGCCGTTGGCAGCAGCCACCCGCCCTCCTCCACCTCCTCCAGCAGCACTAGCAGGAGTGCGTCAGAAACGCACTGCTCCTCCTCCCTCTGCAACTCTTGCTGACGACACTGAGGCCTGTTCTGGCAGCCAGTCCTCAGTGGCCTCCTCTGCTCCCTCCAGTGATTCCCGTGCCAGCAAAAGGCGTCGCCAGACCCTGCTCAGCGACACCTTCCAGGGGGTGGTCAGGGTTCTGCCTCCCAGCAGCCGTCGCGTGCGTCAGCTGAACGGCTTGCTGGCACGGGCCATGTGCTCCCAACTCCTGCCTTATTCCCTTGTGCAGGAGGGGAGCGACATGCGTGCGCTCCTTATGTGTGCAGCCCCCGATTGGCCAATTCCCAGCCGACATTTTTTTGCACGCACGGCCATCCCTGCACTTCACCGCTCTGTGATGGCCAATGTCGGGAGAGGGCTGGATCACGTGGTGGGTCAATGGGTCCACATCGCTTCAGCAGCAGCGTGAAGCCCCACCACTGCCAAGTGCTGCTGGAATTGGTCAGCCTGGGGAAGACCAAACTGACGGCGGACCATGTCCTGGCCAAACTCCGAGAGCAGGAGAGGAATTGGCTAACCCCCAGAGGCCTCAGAGTCGGAGAGGTGGTGTCCGACAATGGGGCAAACCTGGTTGCTGCAATCAGCAGGGGAGTCCTGACCCACATCCCCTGCCTGGCGCACGTCCTGAACCTGGTAGTCCAAAAGTTTCTGCGGACCTACCAGGGGATGGACCGACTCCTTGAGGCGGCAAGGAAGGTTGTGTGTCATTTCCGGCACTCGGCTGCAGCCGTAGCGAGCCTGGAAGAGGTGCAGAAGGAGCTGCACCTGCCACAGCACCGGCTCATGATCGATGTTCCAACTCGCTGGAACTCCACCCTGGCGATGTTGGAGCATCTGGTTGAACAGAGGCAGGCTGTCAGCCAGTACGTTGCACAAGCAACAGTTTTCGCCATCACTGCAACTGGGCGTGCCGCCACCAACCTCCCGTCCATCATCTCCACCGAGGACTGGGGGCACATGCAGCAGGTGTGCTCAGTGCTGGCACCCTTCCTGCAGGACACCAACATGGTAAGCAGGGACCATGCAATGGTGTGCGAGTGGGTCCCCATGGTGTGTGTGCTGGACAGGGCCCTGTATGCACTGCTGAAAGAGGGAGCAGCAGCCTTGGACCAGCAGGAGCTGCAGGCAGCTTCACAGGCCACCTCTGAGGAGGAGGGCTTGGAGTTGGTGGAGGTCCCTGACCTTGCTGCTGATGAGGGGGAGCTGCAGAGCGCAGCTGGAGTGGTGCGGGGGTGGAGAGAGGATGAGGTGGAGGAGGCAGAGGATGAGGAGGACAGCACTGTCGGCTCTGGGTCTGCCAATGATGTGCCAGCAGACGTGGCCAGACTCTTCCCAATGGCAGTGCACATGCTGTGGTGCCTGCGCAAGGACCCAAGGGTGATCCAGATGAAGCAGAGGGAGGACATCTGGATCTGCATGATGCTGGACCCACGTCTGAAGGGGAAGCTCAGCCAGTTCCTGCCTGCAGGAGGAGACTGTGCGCAACAAATGAGGGATTTGCAGCTGTCCCTTGTTGAGCGCTTGGAGGAAGCCTTCCCTCAGCCATCCACCCCCACTGTCCAGCCAGCACAGAGGCAGCAGCAGGTGCCTGCATCCACCAGCAGCAAGCGCACGTGCACCACAGACCTGCTGTCTCTGACCAACGAGCTCTACATGAGTGTAGAGCTGCCAGGGACTAGAGAGGAGGTGCCTGCAGCAGCATCCTTCTCCAGTCACAGACAGCGCTTGACCCGCATGGTGGCTGACTACATGGGGTCCTTCAGCTGGCTTGACAGCGTTGCCCCTGTTGATCCCATGGAGTATTGGGTCAAGCACCTGCCGAACCGATCTGGAGCGAGCTTGCGCAGTACGCCCTGGAAGTGCTCTCCTGCCCCCCTTCCAGCGTACTGTCAGAGCGTTGCTTCAGTGCAGCCGGTGGAGTCGTCACTGAGAAGCGATCTCGTCTGTCTTACAAGTCTGTGGACAGACTGACGTTTCTCAAAATTAACCAGGCTTGGGTGGAAGGCGAATTCCTGGCCCATGTTGTCAGTGAGAGGGGGACATGAAGTGGCACACGCACATTACACCTGCTGCTGCTGCTGTATTTCTTCCTGCTGTCATTGTGTCTCCACTGCCAGGGAACACATTAAAAGGTGCTGCTGCCCATTCGCCACCAGCTATTTACGCTCAAAAATAGCTGCAATATTTTTTTTAAAAAAAATTGTATTATTTTAGAGGTGTCCGGGTTGAAAACTGTGCTGTCCCAATTGTGTATTGGACACAATGTGGGCTTCACGACCGCTGTCTGGAACCTCATGGTGTTCATTTACGGCCCTGGTACCACCGCTAGGAACCAGGGCCTATTATGTCTCGCTGCCTGCCCTCTTGCTGCCTGCTGCCAGTCTGCCACACACTCATCCTCCTCGCGCTGCCTGCTGCTGTATTTCCTCCTGCTGTCTGTGTCTCCACTGCCAGGGAACACATTACAAGGTGCTGCTGCCCATGCGCCACCAGCTATTTACGCTCACAAATAGCTGCATTATTTTGAAAAAAAATAAATAATTAATTATTTTAGAGGAGTCCGGGTTGAAAACTGTGCTGTCCCAATTGTGTATTGGACACAATGTGGGCTTCACGACCGCTGTCTGGAACCTCATGATGTTAATTTACGGCCCTGGTACCACCGCTAGGAACCAGGGCCTATTATGTCAGCAGTCACATCACACTGCCTGACACACACTACTCCTCCTCCTGTAGCTGCATTGAGCTTCTGCTGTCTGTGTGCTGCTACCACTGCGAGGGAGAACAGAAGAAGAACTATTTTCTGCTGCTTCCCACTCTCCTACCAGCTATTACCACACTACAATAGCTGCAACTACTTCCTTCTCCTGCTGATGTCTGTGTTTTACCGCCGCCAGGATACACAGAAAAAGGCGCTGTGGCTTGCAATGTGCCACTAGTACTATTATGCCAACAACACAAACTATGGTGTTGTTAAAATAAAATATTTCCACAAATGAAGTAAAAGAAAATATTACAAAAGAAAGGAAAACCAAGACACATTTTATAATGATAGAGAAGAAGAGGAAGAAGAAGAAGAAGATATAATAGAAGATATAGAAGAAAAATATATAGAAGAAGAAGAAGAAGATATAGAAGAAGAAGATATAGAAGAAGAAGAAGAAGATATAGAAGAAGAAGATATAGAAGAAGAAGATGAAGAAGATATAGAAGAAGAAGAAGAAGATTCTAGTAGAAGAAGATATAGAAGAAGATTCGAGTAGAAGAAGATATAGAAGAAGATGAAGAAGATTCGAGAAGAAGAAGATATAGAAGAAGATAAAGAAGATTCGAGTAGAAGAAGACATAGAAGAAGAAGAAGATATAGAAAAAGATGAAGAAGATTCGAGTAGAAGAAGATATAGAAGAAGAAAAAGATGTAGAAGATTCGAGTAGAAGAAGATATAGAAGAAGAAAAAGATGAAGAAGATTAGAGTAGAAGAAGATATAAAAGAAGAAAAAGATGAAGAAGATTCGAGTAGAAGAATATATAGAAGAAGAAGAAGATGAATAAGATTCGAGTAGAAGAAGAAAAGGATGAAGAAGATTCGAGTAGAAGAAGATATAGAAGAAGAAAAAGATGAAGAAGATTCGAGTAGAAGAAGATATAGAAGAAGAAAAAGATGAAGAAGATTCGAGTAGAAGAAGATATGGAAGAAGAAGAAGATATAGAAGAAGAAGAAGAAGACGACGTAAATGAAGACTTCCAACTTACAACCATTTTGGACACACCTTCTCATGCAAACACTTTTCATGAAGTTAATTTACTATTTTTGATACCTTTTTTATAACTACTACATCACCACATAATCACTTGATGTTTTTCTTCATAAAAAAGGTGGTTTCATGGATCATTGACCTCCAATACAAGTTTTAAAAGATATTTAAGGCCAGCTCCAATATTTTACTCGAATACAGACTCGGATAGTGACGTCGGATATCCGAGTTCGAATCGGATATTCGATTAACTCGAATATCGAACTTCGATCGAATTCGGATAGTTTACTATCCGAATTCAACCAAACTCGAATAGGATAATGAGGTATCCGATCAACACTGCTTTTATGTGTGACAAGACACTTAATAGTATTCAATTGGAAGGAATGTTCGGCCCCTCATTTAGACCATATTTTAAATCTAGCTCATCTCAACTTAAATTTGGCGTTCAGGCTCAGAGGTTTTCACTATTAACATTTACTATTATCCATCCAATAGTCAGAGTTTATGTTTTATATATATATATGTATATGTATGTGTGTATGTGCCGCGATCACTCGAAAATGGCTTGACCGATTTGAACGAAACTTGGTATACTGATCCCTTACTACCTGGGATGATATTTTCTGGGGGTCTCGCGTCCCCCCTGCACACCTGGGCGGAGCTACAAACAGCCAATCAGATTGCACCCATTCAAGTCAATGGAAAAAATGTAAAAGGCTGCCATTCTCACCGTAATCAAGCCAGAGTCCCCACACTTGGCACAGTTGGTCACTTGGTGACCGAGGTTACAAGTCCAGGAAAAGTGGGCGGAGCATAAAACAGCCAATCAAATTTCAGCCATTCATTTTATATGGGAAAATGTAAACTCCAGCCATTCTTACACTGTTAATCGCAGGGTTTTCAAACTTGAGTTGGCCACAGTGTGACTGAGATTAACCATTTAAGCCTACTGGGTGTAGAAGCTATGTCCAGAAGGCCATGTGTGTGCCCACGGCTGATCGCATGCGTGCGTGCACGCGCGCTCCCGGCCGCGGATCGTTAGCCCAGGAATCAATTGGTACATGGTGCCCGATTGATTCCTCTCCCCAGAAGAAAAAGCAACTGCTTCTGCCTCTTGCGTCCCCCTATGTCCCTTTAACCATTTCACATCCTACATACAGTATATTCACATCATTGTAAGTGGCTCTTGAAAGCCACATGACGTGAATATAAGTCAGTTCCCTTTAATGAGCACAATACGCGTGCTAGCACGCGTCTGAGCTCATTAACCCCCTCCCTCTAACTACACTAATTAAGGATGCCCTCCCGGAGGTCCGATCCTCCAACCCCCTGCCCGATCCCCTGTTATTCAGCATTCCCCCCACCCACCTTCTTCTTCCATGCTGCGATCGGGCAGCATGGAGGATTTGCATGTAAACAACATACCTCACCTCGTTCCAGCATGATCAGCCTCCCCTCCGTGCATCACCGCTGCCTGTGTCATTATGCCAAATGGATTGGGTCCCGGCTTGATGACGTCATCAAGCCGGGACCCGATCCATTCGACATATTGACACAGGCAGTGGTAATGCACGGAGGGGAGGCTGATCGCGCTGGAACGAGGCAAGGTGAGCTGTTTACATGCTAATCCTCCATGCTGCTTGCTCTATCACAGCATGGAGGGGAAGGGGGCATAATGGCTGAGGGCTATCTAAGGGGGAGAGGGGGCAGGATCATGGCCATCTATGGGGAGGGGGGCAAAGGGGCACACTCGGCTATCTATGGGGGCAAAGGGGCTCACCTGGCTATATATGGGGGGGGGGGCAATGACAAAGGGACACATCTGATTATCTATGGAGAGGGGTGGGGAGAATACAGTGGCACACCTGGGGGTCTATGGGGGGTCAAAGGGGCACATATATATCTTTTATACTGGGAGAGGGGCTGATAAGGGGCACATCTGGCTATACTGGGGGGATAAAGGGGGACACCTGGCTATCCATGGGGGGGAGGTGGAATAGAGGGTACATCTGATTACCTATTGGAGGAGAAGAACAAAGGGGCAAACCTGACTATCAATGGGGGTAGGGGGACAAAGGGGCGAATCTGGCTAATAAAGGGTCACATCTGGGATTTTTATGGTGGAGGGGCTAATAAGGGGCACATCTGGCAGTCTATAATGGGGGGAAGATAAAGGGGCACACCGGGCTATCTATGGGGGGTGGGGGTGAATAAAGGTGCACACCTGGCTATCTATGGGGGGTGGAGGGTAATAAAGGGGCACATCTTGCTAACTATGGGGGTGGGGGCTAATAAATGGACTTAGCAGTTTAGATATGTATGCCGTTAGGGTATATTACTGTTATTTTGGCGTATACGGCTTGTAATTGCTAGTAAAGTGCAAAGAAAAAAAATTAAAAAAATACACCTTTATTTACAAATATTATATTGTCGCCATACTTTGTACTAGGAAGATAATTTAAATGTTGAAATAAACAGGACATATGGACTAATAAAATTTGTGGGCTTGATCTACAGTAATACTTTTTATTTTATTTTTAAACGGTAATGCCTGAAAACTGAGAAATAATGACTTTTTTCATTTTTTTCTCCTTATTCCCTTTAAAATGCATTCAAAGTAAAATAATATTTAGCAAAAAGTACCACCTAGAGAAAGCCTAATTGGTAGCAAAAAAAACAAGGTATAGATCATTTATTTGTGATAAGTACTGTTAAAGTTATGGGCTAATGAATGGGAGACCTGTGAAATGTAGAAAATTGCTTAGGTTTTTTAGGGGGAAAACCCCAGGGTAGGGAACTGGTTAAGCAAACATGTTACGCCTAAAACAAATTTCTTTGGGAAAATATAAACTGCAGCTATTCTTAGACTGTTAATGGCAGGATTCTCAAACTTTGCACATTTGGTCACTGGGTAACTGGGCTTACAATTCAGAAAGTGGGCAGAGCCTACAACAGCCAATTCAAATTCACCTATTGATTTTCAAGGGGAATATTTACATTGCTCCCATTCTTACACTGTTAATGGCAAACAACTTACACTCTTAATGGAGCCAACAACTACATTTTTTACATGGAAAAATATAAACTGCAGCAATTCTTGCACTATTAATGGCAGGGTTCTCAAACTTGACACAGTTGGTCACTGGTTGACTGGGAATAATATTCAGGAAAGTGGGTGGAGCCTACAACAGCCAATCAAAATTCACAGTTTGATTTTCAAGGGGAATATTTCAACAGCTGCCATTCTTACCCTCTTAATGGCAGAGGCCTCAAATCTGGTACAGTCAGTCACTGGGTGACTGGGGTTCTAATTATGAAAAGGAGGCAGAGCCACAATCAGACAATCAGATTTGTTTCATTTCAGTGGAAAAATTTAAATTATTGATGCCGAGAACCACAAAGCTCACTAACTTGGTAATTGAGTGACTGTGTGTCAAGGTTAGAAAGTGGGTGGAGCCAACAACTTATTTTTTAACATGAGAAAAAATAAACTGCAGCTATTTTTACACTGTTAATGGCAGGGTTCTCAAACTTGACAGAGTTGGCCACTGGCGGACTGGGGTAAATATTCAGGAAAGTGGGTGGAGCCTACAGCAGCCAATCAAAATTAACCTATTGATTTCCAAGGGGAATATTGAAACTGCTGCCATTCTTACACTGTTAAGGGGAGAGGCTTCAAATGTGCTACAGTTGGTCACTGGGGTTTAAATTCACTAAAGAGGCGGAGCCACAAACTGCCAATTAGATTTCTTTGCTGGATAAACTGCTTCCATTCACACATTTTTTATGCCAAGGAACCCGAAAGCTCACAAACTTTGTTATTGAGTGACTGTGCGTCAAGGTTAGAAACAGTTGGTGGAGCCAACAACTATTTTTTTTTTATGAGAAAAAATAAACTGCAGCCAATCTTAGACTGTTAATGGCAAGGTTCTCAAATTTTGCACAGTTGGTCACTGGGTGACTGGGATTAATATTCAAGACAGTGGGTGGAGCCTACAAAAGCCAATCAAAATTCACCTATTGATTTTAAAGGGGAATATTTAAATTGCTGCCATTCTTGCACTGTTAATGGCACAAGCCTCAAACCTGGTACAGTCGGTCATTACGGTTGAAATTCAGAAAAGGGGGTGGAGCCACAAGCAGCTAATCCGATTTATTTCATTTAAGTGGGAAAATACAAATTATTGATGCCAAGGACCCCAAAGCTCACAAAGTAGATCATTTAGTGTTTATGGGTTAGAAAAAGTGGGCAGAGCCAACACCAGCCAAATACATACCCGGGTAATGCCGGGTCATCAGCTAGTATACTAGTATACTATAATAAGAGTGCATTGCAGGTGTTATTCTAAATTGCCTTATTAGACCAATTTACTTGTTACTGTTTATGGTTTAAGGTTATTGTTTATCGTTTAATATTGGTCTACATCTTTCTCTGCTCTATCAAATCCAACATAATCCTGGTTATTACAAATGTGTCCTCTTATATGTTGGATCAGGGCAGTTTCTAGGCTAAAATGCACCCAGTGCGAGCGTGTAAAAATTGCGCCCCCCTCCAGTATAGGTATCCAGTATAGTTCAGGGGCGGACTAGCCAGGGGGAAGGGGGGCAATCTCCCCCCAGGCCGCCTTTTATTCAGTGATTTAGGGCTGGTCTGGTGTCTGGTGTATTCAGGTATGTTGTTGTAAGGCAATGTGAAACTTGAGGCTAGCTGATAAAAGTGCAATCAGAGGACAGGCAAGCTTGTAAATATACACAGCATGATGCAGAGCTTGCCTGGAGGGTCCGTGGGCAAACATCTGTCTGGTCTCTCCCTATTGTTATTATGACTGCATGTGTGGATAAGGTGTTATACAAGTTAAAGTTTTTGACAGTCCCTAGACTCCAGGAGGGCTACTTTCTGACTTGTGTGAGAGACTGGCAGGGACAGGAGTCCTATTACAAGCAAGTAGCCTCTGTGTGATGTGCAATACAGATAAGCTCTCTGCTCCATCTCAGGCTATTCTCAATTTCTTTCCACTCCTCCTCTCTCTGGGCTAGTGCACGCCAAAATTGCAATAGCAATCGCTAGCTATTTGTGAGTGTGATTTTGTGAAGCGATTTTTAGAGCTATTTTTTAATGAATTGCTCCAAAAAATGCTACATGCAGTGTGTAGCATTTTTTGGAGCAATTCATTAAAAAATAGCTCTAAAAATCGCTTCACAAAATCACACTCACAAATTGCTAGCGATTCCTATTGCGATTTTGGCGTGCACTAACCCAGAGAGGAGTGGAGAGAAATTGAGAATAGCCTGAGATGGAGCAGAGAGCTTATCTGTATTGCACATCACACAGAGGCTACTTGTCTGTAATAGGATTCCTGTCCCTGCCAGTCTCTCACACAAGTCAGGAAGTAGCCCTCCTGGAGTCTAGGGACTGTCAAAACTTTTCAACTTGTATAACACCTTATCCACACATGCAGTCATTATAGCAATGGGGAGAGACCAAACAGATGTTTGCCCACGGACCCTTCAGGCAAGCTCTGCATCATGCTGTGTATATTTGCCAGCTTGCCTGTCTTCTGATTGCACTTTTATCAGCTAGCCTCAAGTTTCACATTGCCTTACAACAAATCCAAATACACCAGACAGCAGACCTGCCCTAAATCACTGAATGAAAGGTGGCCTGGGGGGAGATTGCCCCCCTTCCCCCCTGGCCAGTCAGTGTAGCTGTATACAGTGCTTCCCTGAGCTACATACTCTGCAGTCCCCTGGGGAGAGGGAGGGAGAGTTCGCGCCCTTTCCCTGTCTGCGCTCAGGGCTGCCGCACGGCTGTACGGCCCCTAGAAACAGGCCTGTGGTGGATATTGTACAAGTATATCTTGTAAGACTGAAATTTTTGTTTCTACAGTTGTCATTACTGATTTACATCAATGTCTTATAACCTTTTGTATGAGAAAATTTCAATAAAAATTCAAAGTAAAAAACAAAAAAAACAAAAAAAATCCACTCTGGATTAAAGTAAATAAATAAAAAAAAAGTTTAACTTACCTGGAGTTTCTACCCGCCCCATGCAGCTGCCCTATGCCCACACCGGGACAAACCGATTCCTCCGTAGTTTTGTTTTGGCAACTGAGCCAGTCGATTACCACTGCACCTGCATGGCTCTTGGCGACTGCATCCTTGAGCATGATCTCATCCCAGGGAGTGTCCTGCACATGCGCCATTGACTGGCTCAAAACGGAAACTGAGTCCCTGCGGTCGGTTTTGTCCCGGAAAGGGCACACTCCATGTAAATTAAACCCTTTTTTTGGGGGGTTCGCTTGAGGTTCACTTTAAGCTGTAAAACCTTATCTCAAGCTGTCTCGCACTGTTTCTTGGCTGTTTAACCTCCCTGACGGTATGATTATTTCTGGATTTTAGGGTCTTTTCTGAACATTTAAGACCCTCAAACCAGGAAAAAAAGCCAGAAATCCAGCAGCAGCCCCAGCATTTATTCACCTCCCTGTGCTCCAGTGCTGCAATTTTCCCTCCATCCTCTAGGAGGTGCTGTAACTATATAGTGAGATCACTGACGGGCCCTGGGCCGGATTTGTACTTTTTACTGCCCAAGGCCCACTATCAGCAGCTACCCCAGGACCGGCGGCATCTTATACCCCCCCCCCCCCAACATGGCAGGGAGTAGAATGTTAGATTGTGGGCTCCTTGGCAAGCGGCACATTTGGTGAGGGACAGGCAACTCAGAGATCACTGTAAGTGCCCGTTCCCTGCCCCTTCATCCCCCTAGTGCCAGATCCGGCTGTTTGTAGCAGCACAATGCTATGTGAAAACTCTGTGTAGCAAGAGGAATATTCAGCAGGCTAACTGCTACTGCCTTCCTGCTGCCCACAGCCCTCCCCTTGCTTTCCTGGTGCCCTAGGCCATGGCCTATGAGGCCTTGCCTAAAATCTGGCCATGCTGACGGTGATCTCACCAGAGTGATTCAGAACCTCTGTGGAGAGGAAGTGGAATGGCTGTCTGCGTCTGGATCCCCCAGGAGGTGAGTAAAATGCCAGCTGCACGCCATTGATCTGCATTGAGCTGCCGGCGGCTAGCCAGAGAGTAGCTCGGGGTTACCGCCAGGGAGGTTAAGCATTTATTTTCTCTGCAGAAAACGGGACTGAGTTCAACAAGCTGTGGACAAGCTCTTTTGCATAGATAACAACTCAAGCATTTTAAAGGATATGTCCAGGCTCGAAAAAAAAAAATAAAGATCCACTTTCCTGGGGCCTTCTCCAGCCCCTGGCAGCCGTCCTGTTCCCACACCACAGCTCCGGTGGCTCCCGGCCTCCTCCGCTGGCAAAGCCGACCTCACCAGGTCAGCTTCCGGGTCGGCTTCTTGTGTGCTCCACTGCGCAGGTCACATGATCTGGCCGACGTCATGAGGACGGAACTGCGTATTTTTTTCCGAGCCTGGACATATCCTTTAACTCTTCCTATATTGCAAAACAAAAAAGGAATGTCACATAATTTCTTTGTAGGGCTAGTATCTTATGTGTATATGTTTATCTCATCATGTCACATGTCACTTCAGGTTCACTTTAACTATGAAGAATGAGTACGGGCAGTGGTGCCATTGTAAAAATATTTGTAATTTACACTACCGATATTTTACTATAGACTTACTATAGACTATAGACTAACACTGTTCTGGTTTAATACAGCCTGGAAGATAATAAACTAAACTCCAGTTCCTGCCTCCACCTGGCAACTGGGATAAAAGATAACCGCACCCTGAAGACACTTATCCTGTCTAATAACAATCTGGAGGGGCCGAATTTTGGTGACCTGATGGCAGCTCTGACTACAAGCCGGATAGAGAAGCTAGGGTGAGTGTGGTAGGGCTTCTGGGACAGAAGTAACAAGTATTAAATATAAACTACACAATACATCCTCCATTAGTTCAGCTGAATGCACATTTATGCAAATAGAGCAACTAAATTTTATGCAAGTTGCTTTTATCATTACTAGAATCCCACCTATAGGGCTTGATTCACTAAACTATAGCAAAACAGTAGGTTTTGCTTTGTTAAACCAATGCACCATTGAAAAACTGGTTGCTTTTGCAATTGAAAGAAAAGTAACTATAGCTGAAGAGGTAATGGCCCCTAAACTATGTTCTGGGATGCAATTTACAGCTTCAGTGAAATCTGTTTGCAAATAGGAGTGATAAATTAGAATCTAGAGCCAACAGTAGGTTTTGCTATGTTAAACCAATACACCATTGAAAAACTGGTTGCTTTTGCAATTGAAAGAAAAGTTTTCGCAAGCAATTTCACATTTTGTGCGCAATTGTGAATTTTCGCATGCAGTCGCTAATTTTCGTGTGCAATTGTGGGTGCAAATTCGCGATTGCTCACAAAACGCACACAAAATGTGAAATAGCGCACGAAAACGCTAGCACGGCTGTGATATGAGTTATCACGGTTTAGTGAATCAGGCCCATCATGTTAAGGGTCTCCCTTTATTTTGGGGTGTTGCTGGGGTAATTTCAGCCCTTACAGAGTTTTGCACTTCAGTTTGAATGCACATACTGTGCCTTTAATTTGTTGACTGTCTTCTGCAGATTATTTATAAGGCAGGTGCTGCTTGGAAGTGAGCTTCCTACCTATTCAGTGTTTTTTTTTTTTTTTTTTTAATATGATGTATTAGTTAGATGGACTGTGGATTTACAATGGGTCAATCTGAACCACAAAAAAGTGGAAATTTCACAATGAATTTCAAATCTGCTGCTAGGCAAACAGAAACAATGCACTGAATGCTACCGGGTTCTATTAGACCCTTTTCTAGTTTATTGTGGGATATTCTGCTGTCCTGACTTTAAAGTGCTGTCTTGGGTCTATCAGCTGTGAGGGCAATATGCTGCCCGGGTCTCGGTCAGAGATGGTCAGTAGCTTAAACAATATTAAAGCTGGCCATACACTGGCCCGATTTGCGCCCGTTTCAACAGCAGATTCGATCACTGGGATCGAATCTGCTGCCAATCGTTCACGCTACACGCCGAATTTCGATCCATTTCGTCCGATCCCGTTGATGGCGCCGTGCGGAAAATAACCGTCGATCACCCGCGGGTAAAGAGCGCATCGCTAGCGGCGTTCGAGTGCCCGACGACCGACGCAATAGAGCCCGCATACATTACCTGCTCCGCCGGCGCAACTCCAGTCTCCCGGTCACCGCTGCTCTGTCTGCGCTCTGGTCTCCAGGTCCGGCATGCCTCACTTCTTCTAGCCCGGCAGGAAGTTTAAACAGTAGAGCGCAGACAGAGCAGCGGTGACCGGGGGACTGGAGTCGCGCTGGCGGAGCAGGTAATGTATACGGCGGGCGGGGTGAAGCGGCGGCAGCACCACCACAACAGATTGTGAACGGTTTCAGC
The DNA here is from genome assembly GCF_040937935.1 of Hyperolius riggenbachi. NCBI lineage: Eukaryota > Metazoa > Chordata > Amphibia > Anura > Hyperoliidae > Hyperolius > Hyperolius riggenbachi. The sequence goes on from NC_090646.1 coordinate 671,999,467, forward strand.
CTGAAATCGGTTCACAATCTGTTTGCTGTAAAGGTAGCCATACGATCCCTCTCTGATCAGATTCGATCAGAGAGGGATCTATCTGTTGGTCGAATCTGATGGCAAAACGACCAGTGTATGGCCACCTTTAGTCTATATTTAATATATATTGTCCAGTCAGCAGTGCCACCATAAGGACACACATGCAAAACTTCACAGATCATCATGCATTCACCAACCAGTACCACTCATTCTTCACTTTACCTATGTAAGATATAATCTTAGGGATTGGATTCTTGCAATGTAGAATCCCTTATTAGTGTTAGAGAACCATGGTTTAGTCAGATACTGTATATACAGGGTTCTTATTTAAAGACATTCTAAGAGGCTACAATTCTTAAAGTTTAGGAACATTTTGCTTATATCTCATGAAGAACACAGAACAGCTTATTTTCCCTGTGCCCAGACATTAAGTCTGTGTAGGACTGCTTAGTATAAACAAAACTCAGCCGGAACAGACAACAATCCCTTTCCTGGAATGGAGGGTGCAGGCCACCAGAGGTTTGAATTTGGTATAGATCCCGGGGCATGCGCAGTGTGTCTTATCAACCACATGACCACAATGGCCAATAACCACCTCATGTGGTCTCCTAGTTGTGATTGACAGACCAGTGGCGTACCTAGGGCATTTGACACCCGGTGCTGGGTATTAAAAAGACCCCCCCCCCCCCCCCCATTAAAAAAAAAAACCAGCAAATGTGGCATGCTAAACGTGACACGGCGGGTAATGCTAGGTGTAGGCTCGCTCCCCTCCCCCCCCCCCCTAAAGTTGTCCTTAGTATAGTATAGTGGCACCAGTATAGCTAACAAAAAATGGGTGCGGCTATAACATGCGGCGCGCATGGGCGTGGCCATGACCGGATGAGGGCAGAGCTTACTAATTTAAAGTGAACCCGGGATAAGAGTGATATGGAGGCTGCCATATTCATTTCCTTTTAAACAATAGGCAGCCCTGCTGATCTATTTGGCTGCAGTAGTGAACTGAATTACACCAGAAACAATCATGCAGCTAATCTTGTCAGTTCTGACAATATTGTCAGAAACCCCTGACCTGCTGCATGCTTATTCAGGGTCTATGGTTGAAAGAATTAGATGCAGAGGACCAGCACAGCAGCCAGGCAGCTGGTATTCCTTAAAAGGAGATAAATATGGCAGCCCAATATTATTCTCACCTCGGGTTCCCCTTAAAAGTGCAACACAAAGACAGTGGGCCTTTCCCCAGAAAATTCACATAATTGTTCAGGTTTTCTCAAGAAAATACACGTAATGTGAATAGATTTGACCAGAAAATAGTTCAATCATGTCGGCAGATTTGCCCAAAAAACACGTTCAATCATGTCGGCAGATTTGGCCAAAAAACACGTTCCATCATGTCGGCAGATTTGCCCAGAAAATACATGCAATCATGTCGGCAGATTTGCCCAGAAAATACATGCAATCATGTTGGCAAATTTGCCCAGAAAATACATGCAATCATGTTGAAAATACATGCAATCAAGTTGGCAGATTTGCCCAGAAAATATATGCAATCATGTGGCCAACCTGGCCAGAAAACACTTCAATCATGTAGCAGACCTGGCCAGAACAGTCGATACACCTGCTAATATAAATTAAATAAAAATTTACTCACCTGAAGCAGCAGCAGACCTCCTGTCCCGGCCTCCGTCCGGCGCGCAGCTCCCACGATCCTCTGCAGCCAGCCAGCCAGCAACTGAAACTCCCGTGCTGAGAGCAGGGCTACGGGAAAATGGCAACCGAAGCCCTGCATTGCAGACTCAGTCTCCAGAGCAGGGCTTCGGACGCCATTTTACTGTAGCCCTGCTCTGCCGCTGTTGGAGCTGCGGGCTGCTGCTGTCAGTGAACTGACACAGCGTCTATTATACGCCGAAAATCAGTTCACGCTGGGGGTGCTTGGACAATATTAGGGGGTGCTTCAGCACCCAAACCACCCCCCTGGCACCGCCACTGCCCCAGTATAGCTAGTATAGTTGCCCCAGTATAGCATAGTGGCCCCAGTATAGTTTAGTGTAGCATAGTGGCCCCAGTGTAGCATAGTAGCCCCAGTGTAGCATAGGTGCCCCCAGTGTAGCATAGGTGCCCCCAGTGTAGCATAGTGGCCCCCAGTGTAGCATAGGTGCCCCCAGTGTAGCATAGGTGCCCCCAGTGTAGCATAGTGGCCCCCAGTGTAGCATAGTGGCCCCCAGTGTAGCATAGGTGCCCCCAGTGTAGCATAGTGGCCCCCAGTGTAGCATAGGTGCCCCCAGTGTATCATAGGTGCCCCCAGTGTAGCATAGTGGCCCCCAGTGTAGCATAGGTGCCCCCAGTGTAGCATAGTGGCCCCCAGTGTAGCATAGGTGCCCCCAGTGTAGCATAGTGGCCCCCAGTGTAGCATAGTTGCCCCCAGTGTAGCATAGGTGCCCCCAGTGTAGCATAGTGGCCCCCAGTGTAGCATAGTGGCCCCCAGTGTAGCATAGGTGCCCCCAGTGTAGCATAGGTGCCCCCAGTGTAGCATAGGTGCCCCCAGTGTAGCATAGTGGCCCCCAGTGTAGCATAGTGGCCCCCAGTGTAGCATAGTGGCCCCCAGTGTAGCATAGGTGCCCCCAGTGTAGCATAGGTGCCCCCAGTGTAGCGATGGCGCATAACGTTATCCTCACGTGACGCTGGTCTCTCTGTCGCTCACTGTGCTTCCGCAAATCAGGAAGCACAGTGGGCGGTGGAGAAGGTGGAGACCAGCGTCAGGTGACAATGACGCTATGCGCCATCGCCTGGAACGCAGGAAGTAGGTGAGTAAGTCTTCTCCGCCCGCTCATCAAACTGCTGCTAATTAGGAGGGGGAAGCGCCAGAAGGAGGGGACCCAGGTGAGGGAGGTGGGGGGTCCGGCCCCCCTCCCCGCTGCTTTCCCCGCCACCCCTCCTTTCCGGGTTGCTTCCCCCTCCTGTCCTGCCTGCACAGTGCACAGGCCTCTGTGGGAGGCCTTGGTGACACCCCCTGGGGCGCCCGACACCCGGTGCGGGGCGCCCCATGCCGCCCTATGGTAGGAATGCCACTGTGACAGACAAGACACACTCTGGGTACAACTCCCGGGTGGGGTCGGCTGCCTGTTTCTAAGAAACGGACAGACCAAGGGAGCTTCACTTCTACTTCCTTTACTAAATCTTCTTCCTACTGAGTTGCACTTTACTTGTGCTGTATTCTCTGTCTTAGGGTAATGTAACATAAACTGCTCTTAAGAGAAACCTAATTCAACTTCTGCGGTGGGAACATTGCGGCCCACCACTCCCTGGGGTCAATCTCCTGCAAAACCAGGTCCAGAACTACATACAGCAAGTCCTGGACTCCGCTCCTTGGCCCGGTGCAGGCTGGCGGCGAAGGGGCTGTCGAGCTGGGGCCCGCGTGAGACTCAAGAAGAGGGGCTTGAGGTCAGCCATCCCCTCGGTACTCCTGGCAAATGTCCGCTCTCTCCCTAACAATCTGGACGAAATACATCTCCTCTGTGGCAGGTGGGAGCTCGGGAGGAACACCCCAGTACTCTGCTTCACAGAGACTTGGCTACATGAGAACATCCCGGAGAACGCCCTACACCTTCCAGGCTTTAGCCTCATACCGGGAGACCATGACCCTTCCCTCTCTGGGAAGAAAAGAGGCGGTGGCATCTGCTTCTACGTCAGCTCCTCATGGTGCCCCACCCCACCAGTACTTGACAGGATGTGCTCCCCAGACCTAGAACTTCTACTCGTGAACTGCAGGCCAGCATACTCACCACGGGAGTTCTCCTCCTATGTCCTTGTCGGAGTGTATATTCCCCCTGATGCCGACGCCAAATCTGCCCTGAATACCCTCAGCGACACCATCTCGCAGTGGGAAATATCCCTCCCAGACTCACTGTTCATAGTCATGGGGGACTTCAACAGGGCAAACCTTTGACAAGAGCTGCCACGCTACCATCAGCATGTGGCTTGCCCTACCAGAGATCGTTGTCAACAAAGGAAAAGATCGGGCACCATCCGTCATTCAGCTTATTTATTACGTAGACATAACATGTGCGGCATAGGACATGGTACATATCACCTGTAGATCATGGCGACATCTGTGCGGGGTGGAGGTGGGTGCTCAGGGCTGTAGAAAGGTCGGCGACGGCCGTTTCGCGTCCACCAGGACGCTTGGTCACGCTGCGTTCCACAAAAATGGCCGCCGAGGCACTTCCGGTATAAGACGGGGTTAAGCCCCGCCCCTTCCGGTCGTGCGCCGGTGCCAAAATAAGGAGTCCATTGGTCGGCAGTAGAGGAAGGCCGGGATCCCATTGCGCATGCGGAGCAAAACTACGCATAGTAGGTGCGACCTCGAGGTCGCACTGATGACCAATAAAAAGTTCTTCTAAGGTCATCTGGCAAAGGCGTCTCGAATTGCGTGACACCGCCCTACTACAAGCGTAATATGAGGTCACATGACCCCTGGGTATGCCAAAGTAGTACATCCCTATTCAGCTCCGAACACAAAAACACGCATGGGATCCGAGCACCATCTAGTGGCCGTTACAGATAGTACACCACATTGTGAACGTGAATACATAAAAAGTGGTAACTAAAATCAATGAACCAGGACGTTGTCTCCAGGAGACCATATGCTACTATCCTTAATTATTACTAGACTACCCTAGGCATCAAAAAATGTATACATATACATACATCTCACTTAAACATTATACATATAAAATTCAGCTCGATATTATTTACCGAAGCTCAACAAAAGGGGGGGACCACGTGTGCAACCCGACAATATAAATTAAGGTCTAGCAACAGGAGGGTATGGGAGAAGGGAGGGAGGAGAGCAAAAAGGGATTCTTTCATAGAGAGAGGAGCCAATACCTTGGCATCCAAAAAATCCACATAATGTGAATCCAAGATCACATAAGGAAATTTACATATATACACATACAAATATAAACAGGGGCAGACAAGATCCACCTCCAATCTGGGCACCCCTTGGTGGATTGGGGTGACCAGGGATGGGGACCCCTGTGGCGTGTTCCTTTGCGAACCTCTTCCTGGGGGCGTGGGAGGAGTCTGCTGTTTTCTCCGAGAACAATCCGTTTCGGGGAAGCGTCAGACAATGGTCGAGGTACGTGGACGACGTCCTGGTGGTGTGGTCGGGGTCTGAGCGTGATTTTCACTTGTTCTTGGAGTATTTGAACACTAATGAAATTAACATGGAATTTACAGCAGAAGTAGGCCATATGGAGGTCACGTTTCTGGATCTTAAATTGATGATATGGGACGATGGGATCTACAGTAAGGGCTACAGGAAACCGACTGCCACTAATGCGATTCTACACGCTAGTAGCTTCCACCCTAAGCATGTTGTAAGGGCGATCCCATATGGCCAATATTTAAGACTTAAGAGGAATAACAAAAAGATGTCGGACTTTGACAGGCAAGCTAGTGATATGACCGAGAGGTTTATCAGGAGAGGATATGACCCTATACAGTTGGGGGTAATGAGACAGCGAGCGAGAGAACAGGATAGGCTGGAGCTTCTAACTCCTAGGGGAAAGGTGGGGCAGGACGAAAGGAGGATGACTTTTACATTTGACTTTTCCCCTATGGCAGATAGGATCAGGAAGACCATCTTTAAACATTGGGAATGCATTGAGAAAGATTCTGATCTGTCGAGTAAAGTAGGAGGATTACCACGAGTAGCCTTTAGACGTGCCCCCTCCTTGAGAAATATGCTTACTAGGAGTGAGTTTGTCTCCCCTGTAAGAACGACGTGGCTGAACAGAAATATCCCGAAGGGAAATTTTAAATGCGGACATTGTGTCCACTGTTCCCATATGTTGCTCCAAAAGAACATCCAGGTGGGCAAGGAAACTTTTCGGGCCAGGGCGTTCTTTTCATGTACAACTGACTTCGTCGTCTATGTGATGTTCTGTCCCTGTGGACGCTATTATATAGGCCAAACAACACGCCCATTGAAGGTCAGAATGGGGGAGCACTTAAGTTCAGTTAAATCTGGGAAGAGTGGTACCCGTTTTGTGACTCATATGAATGAGGCACATGGTGGGAATGTAAGAGGTCTTAGGTTTGCGGTACTTGAGAGGGTCGAACCCCAGAGACGAGGGGGTGATAGAGAGAGAATGTTATTGAGGAGGGAGACATGGTTGATATTGCAAACCAACGCCATGGACCCCCTTGGCCTGAATGACAAGATAGAACTCTCTTGTATGCTGGACCCCTGAGGTGTTTTGGCGTGCCCCGCACTTCTGTGGATGGGTTCCCCACGGGGAGGGTGCTCAGCCTGTTACTTGCCTCCCGGCGATCTTATGGGACCTCGGGCGATTTTGCCCTATACACACATGGGCAACCCCGGAATGGGATGGCAACACCGAAATTTGAGTGGGCCTATTTCCCCCTTTTCTTCTTCCCATTGGGGGGCCGGTGTCGGCCCTTTGGGGTTGGCTTGGGGGATCCACTCGGGGTGCCAGTGTGTGGGGTCCACCGCCCCCGGTTTTACTGGGGGCCGTCCGCGCGGGCTGGGGGCCTCCCCTGTGTACTTATCCCTGGTCACCCCAATCCACCAAGGGGTGCCCAGATTGGAGGTGGATCTTGTCTGCCCCTGTTTATATTTGTATGTGTATATATGTAAATTTCCTTATGTGATCTTGGATTCACATTATGTGGATTTTTTGGATGCCAAGGTATTGGCTCCTCTCTCTATGAAAGAATCCCTTTTTGCTCTCCTCCCTCCCTTCTCCCATACCCTCCTGTTGCTAGACCTTAATTTATATTGTCGGGTTGCACACGTGGTCCCCCCCTTTTGTTGAGCTTCGGCAAATAATATCGAGCTGAATTTTATATGTATAATGTTTAAGTGAGATGTATGTATATGTATACATTTTTTGATGCCTAGGGTAGTCTAGTAATAATTAAGGATAGTAGCATATGGTCTCCTGGAGACAACGTCCTGGTTCATTGATTTTAGTTACCACTTTTTATGTATTCACGTTCACAATGTGGTGTACTATCTGTAACGGCCACTAGATGGTGCTCGGATCCCATGCGTGTTTTTGTGTTCGGAGCTGAATAGGGATGTACTACTTTGGCATACCCAGGGGTCATGTGACCTCATATTACGCTTGTAGTAGGGCGGCGTCGCGCAATTCGAGACGCCTTTGCCAGATGACCTTAGAAGAACTTTTTATTGGTCATCAGTGCGACCTCGAGGTCGCACCTACTATGCGTAGTTTTGCTCCGCATGCGCAATGGGATCCCGGCCTTCCTCTACTGCCGACCAATGGACTCCTTATTTTGGCACCGGCGCACGACCGGAAGGGGCGGGGCTTAACCCCGTCTTATACCGGAAGTGCCTCGGCGGCCATTTTTGTGGAACGCAGCGTGACCAAGCGTCCTGGTGGACGCGAAACGGCCGTCGCCGACCTTTCTACAGCCCTGAGCACCCACCTCCACCCCGCACAGATGTCGCCATGATCTACAGGTGATATGTACCATGTCCTATGCCGCACATGTTATGTCTACGTAATAAATAAGCTGAATGACGGATGGTGCCCGATCTTTTCCTTTGTTGACAACGATCCATGGTTACCTTTCTTCCTGTATGTACTACACGGAGCACACGTCAGTGGCTATTTTGTGCATGATTGTGTATTGGGACTCACTGTGCGGGAGCTCGTTTGGCCTGTATCCTTTGACCCACAAGATCCCCTTTGTTGATTGGAGGAGTGCCACACTACCCTTCTCTTTTGGAACACGCTTGCCCTACCAGAGGCCTGAACACCCTCGATCATTGCTACACGCCACTGAAGAATGCCTACAAGGCTATCCCTGGGGCGGCACTTGGCTCCTCCGACCACTGCCTTGTTCATCTCATCCCCACTTACAGGAGGCTCCTGGAATCTGCAAAACCGGTCGTGAAGTCCTCCAAGGTGTGGTCCAACGAGGCCAAGCTTCACCTTCAAGCCTGCTTTGATTGCACGGACTGGGAGTCCCTGGCAGCTCCAGACCTGGACGAGCGGGCGGACAACGTCACCTCATACATCAGCTTCTGTGAGGCCTCCTGCGTCCCAACCAAATCTTTCAAGGTCTACCCGAACAACAAACCGTGGTTCTCCAACAAGTTACGGCTACTGCCAAAACGTAAGGAGGCGGCTCACAAGGCGGGTAACCAGGAGGAATTCAGTAGGGCGAGAAATGCTCTGAAGCGAGAGCTGAGAGCCACAAAAAAGGAGTTTGCTGAGAGGATGAAGCAGAACCTGCGCTCAAACAACTCACGAGCTGTATGGCAAGGGCTTAAGGCTGCCTGCCACCAACTACAAGCCTCCCCCGCAACATGCTAAACCCAGCCCTGAATTAGCTGAAGAACTAAGCAAATTCTACTACAGGTTTGAAAGGCAGGCTGAGCCTGGGGGGCACCCACCACCTCCCCCCCCCAGCCCCCGCGCACAGCGACCCAAGTGAGGACTCACTCTCTATGGAAGTGAGGGAGGCAGACGTTAGGCACCTCCTGTCCACACTAAACGCCAGGAAAGCCTCGGGACCCGACGGCGTGTCCCCAGCCTGCTTAAAAACCTGTTCGGAGCAACTTGCCCCATCCTCTCTGCCATCTTCAGCAGGTCACTGACAGAGGGCAGAGTCCCTGGCTCCCTGCATGCTTCAAGAGGTCCACCATCATTCCAGTTCCTAAGAAACAAGGCATCTCCGACCTCAATAACTACAGGCCTGTGGCCCTGACGTCCGTTATCATCAAGTCCCTAGAGAGAGTGGTCTTATCCACCCTCAAGCTTTCTACCTTGCCCCTACTAGACCCACTCCAGTTCACCTACAGGGCAAATAGGTCCACTGATGATGCTCTAAACATCTGTCTGGAATACATCTACAACTATCTTGACAGGAAGGATGCGTATGCCAGAGTACTACTATTAGACTTCAGCTCGGCATTTAACACTATATGCCCACGCACCCTCCAGAATGTTCTGGCCACACTTGGGTTCCACTCCACCCTACGTCTATGGATCCTTGACTTTCTCTCTAACAGATCCCAAGTTGTCAGGCTGGGGGACAATTTACTCACGAGAAGTGATAACCAACACAGGGGCACCCCAGGGCTGCGTCCTGTCCCCGCTGCTCTTCTCCCTTTACACAAATGATTGCAGATCCATGGTAGACTCTGTCAAAGTCATAAAATTTGCGGATGACACCACCATTGTCAGCCTCATCACCAAAGACAACATCCAGGATTACCAGCAGCAGGTGGAAAGACTATGCCACTGGTGCAAGGAGAACAGCCTGGTGCTCAACACGGCTAAAACCGTCGAACTTATAATTGACTTTAGGAAGTTGTCTCCTACCCCACCTCCCATCTACATCGATGACACCGAGGTGGCCAGAGTGCCCTGTGCTCGCCTGCTGGGTACCACCATCTCCAGCGATCTCAGTTGGAGGGTCAACGTCACGTCAACCCAACGGAAAGCCCAGCAGAGACTCTTCGTCCTCCGCCAACTGCGGAAGTTCGGCATGGCGCAGGAGATTCTTACATGCTTCTACACTGCCACCATTGAATCGATCCTCTGCTCCGCCATCTTGGTCTGGTATGTGGGAGCCACCGCCAGTGACAGGCACAAATTACAGAGGATCATTAGGTCGGCGGAGAGGATCATTGGGAGACCGCTGCCCCCACTTGACCACCTGTATAACACAAGACTGCGAGCGAGAGCACTGAGGATTGCAAGTGATTTCTCTCACCCAGGCCACTGTTTTTTCACCCTACTTCCACTGGGTCGCAGACTCCGGGCCATCACCACCAAGACCACCAGACACAAGAACTCTTTCTTCCCGATGGCTGTTAGCCTCCTGAACTCCCTTAACATTCTACCACCCTCTATCAGCACCCTACCACCTGCATAGGAGCGGTAGGCTTCTGCAGTGTGTTTTTTGAAAGATGAACACTGATTGTATGATTGTATATTTGTGTATGTCTATGTTTGAGTATGAGGTATTACTGTCAGTCTAACGTTTTTCCTGGGTACATAGCAAGGAAATGAGCAGCGCTACTTAAAAACAGACTAGTGCCTACCTGCAAAAGAGTGCAAGCCCCACTTGTGGGGTCGAATACACACCGAGCATACACATGACCTGTCTACCACTAGAGGAGGATGTTGGTTTCCATTAACAGCTTGCATGCAACCTATTAAGTACTCGTCCCTCCCACTGCGAAGAAGTCAATCCTCCGCTAACGTTTTTCCTGACTTTCTTTCTATGTACCGCTCCAGTCATGCTTGGCGAAATAAAATGACCCAGTCATGCTTGGCGAAATAAAATGATTCTGATTCTGATTCTGATTCTAAAATCAGGTGCTAGACCTGGTTTAAGATGTCCTGAAATGCAAAATTAACTGCAGATTCATGCTTTGCTGAGGCAACCAAGATTCTTAAAGAGAACCTGAGGTGGGTTTCTGCAATCAATATTAGGACACAGAGGCACATTCTTCATACTATCACCAGCCTCTGTGTCCCCAGCCACCCCCCGTGCTCTGCTGTCCCCCCTTATAAAAACCACCATGCTAGCCACACACATTGTGTCGCTAGTCGGCTGTTTACAATCAGGCTGCCACTCACCGCCGCTCCCCCGCCTCCTGCATATCGCCGCTCCCCGCCTGCATCCCTTCCCTCCCCGCCTCTGTAAGCCGATCGGAGGAAGCTTGTGAAGGCGAAGAGGGAAGGGGGGCAGGCGGGGAGCGGCGATATGCAGAATAGAGAGATGGCCCGAACAGTTTGCCAGCAAGCAGTATTCTGCGAACCTCCGCTGTTGGCATTTGTGGTGAACAGCGAACATTTGGCGTGTTTGATTCGCCCCCTATACATCATCATTGAGCTAAACTTTGACCCCTTACCTCACAGTCAGCAGACACATGGCAGCCAATCAGCTAGCACCCCTTCTTGGACCCCCCAAAACCCTACCAAAAAGCAGTAGCGGTGGCCATATTGGATTAATTCTTTGCTGGCTGCTAGTGAGAGCAGGGTCAGAATTGCAGGCCCATAGCTGTTCCCATGTACGTAGTTTGTCATTAACTAAAAAGTGTTTAAGCAAAGTGAACCAATTTGTATTCCTCTATCTTAAGGAGGCATGATTCAGTCGTGGGGGGAAGTTAGGGTTATCAAATATGGGGAGTTGAGATGGAACCAAGGACTGTAATGGCCTAATTGTTTTAATTTGGTTCATATTGATAATAAGTGAGCTCATACAGGAGAAAATGTTTATATTTAACCGGAGAGACATCTGCTGACCATTGGAGGGCAGGGAGGGAAGCAGGGTTCAGAAGGTAACTCTCTACTTGAGCCCAGAGGGAGGCATTATGAGCCAAGTGAATTTGTGGTAATTGTGGAATCTGTGCAGCTCTATAGTAGCAAAAGAGGTCTGGGACCCCTAGGCCACCTCTGGCTCTGTTCCAGTGCATGAGGTTCTGCTTGATTCTGCTTTTTTTTATTATTGGCAACAAAACAGATAATAGAGAGCTGGAGGTCTCTGAGTGATTTTTGGGTAACTGGTAGAGATGGCCCGAACGGTTCGCACGTGAACTTATCTGGTTCGCGGTGAACCGCAAACTATATGAGAGTTCGACCCGCCCCCTATACTACATCATTAGGGTCAACTTTGACCCTCTACATCACAGTCAGCAGACACAGGGTAGCCAATCAGGCTACACGCCCTCCTGGAGCCCCCCCCCCTTATAAAATGCAGGCAGCGTCAGCCTTTTCACTCACTTGTGTGGCTGCAGTAATTAGAGAAGGGAGAGAACCTGCTGACATAGGGAAAGCTTAGTTAGGCTCTTGTGTTTAGCTTGCTCCTTCTTGCTGATACTTATTGCTAAAAAGCACTCCACATCCCCAACAGCTCTTTTGAGAGCTAATGTTGTTCTTGTGACCTATTTTTTGTGTGTGTGTCTTACAGACACTTGTGTTGCATGTACAGCCCTATCAGTCAGTCACAGCTGCTGGACCTTGGCCCCTTGGTAATTCCTACTGTGCCACTGCCAGGCCCAGCACATTCAGTGACTACCTGTGTGTGTGACAGCTGCACATTTTTAATATCAATCAATGCATACCCACCTGTTCAGTGTACCTACCTACCTACGTGAGCGCACGCAGTTTTATATACCACCAGTCACTGCATCTGTTCACGGTACCTGTGTGTGTGACAGCTGCACATTTGTAATACCAATCACTGCATACTCACCTGTTCAGTGCACCTACCTACCTCCGTGAGCACACGCAGTTTTATATACCACCAGTCGCTGCACCTGTTCACGGTGCCTGTGTGTGTGACAGCTGCAAATTTGTAACACTAGTCATTGCATAATTGTTCACAGTACCTGTGTGACCGCATGCTGTTTAATATACCAGTCCGTGCATACCTGTTAACTGCACGTGCGTGACAGCTGCACATTGTATTGTAATACCAGTCACTGCATACCTTTCACTACACCTGTGTGACTGCACATTGTATTAGTCAAGTCAGTGCATACCTTTCACTTCACCCCCCCTGATATGAACAAAACAACAGGCAGAGGCAGAACCAGAGGCAGACTCAGAGGCAGGCCACCCGGCAGGTCTGTTTGAGGTTGTGCTGATATGATTTCGTGCGGCCCTGGCCCAAAGTATAGTACTTAGAAGAAGGCACGTCCCATCAACTCCCAAGATTGTCAAGACGTGGTTGACTATTTAACAAAAGAACACCTCATCTTCTGCAGCCACCAGCGCTACTACAAGCACCACATCCGCTGCATTTGACACTTCGCAGGAGTTATTTGGTGGGGAATTAACTGCTTTACAGCCATTATTGTTACAAAAAGATGAAGGCGCTAAGCAAGTTACACCACCTCATATGTCTGAGTTAGGCGTGAGGAGGAGGATGTTGAAGTACCTGCTGTTGGTGCAGTTTATGAGGTGTCTGAGGCAAGCGAAGCTGGAGAGGATGATTATGATGATACGGATGCCACGTGGGATCCTAATAGATAAGATGACCAAGGGGACAGTTTAGAGGGGGAGTCAGAGAGGAGTAGGAGGAGACAAGTTCCTGAAAGAAGCAGGGGGAGCTCGTCATCAGAAACAGCTGGTGGCAGTGTCCAGTGCCATGTATCGCCACCTATGGACAGCTAGCCAACATGCCCTTCAACGTCAGCTGCTGATGCCACCATAGTGCCATCACCCCCAGGGGGGCTCAGCGGTTTGGAATTTTTTTTGTGTGTCTGCCTTAGATCAGAGCAATGCCATCTGTTCTCTCTGCCACTAAACATTAAGCCGTGGAAAGGCCAACAGCCGTGTAGGGACAACTGCCTTACGAAGGCACATGGAGAAAAGGCACAAACTGCAATGGGAAGACCACCTGCGGAAAAGCAGCACACAAAAGCAAAGCCACCTTCCTTCTCCTCTTCCTCAGGTGCATCATCTTCAGCCGCTTTCTCCCTTGCACCTTCACAATCGCAGCCACCCTCCTCCACTCCGCGTCTCACCTTGAGCGATTCATGCTCCTCTGCACACAGCAGCAGACAGGTGTCCATGAGGGAAATCTTTCAGTGGAAAAAGACAATGTCTGCCAGTCACCCCCTTGCCCGGCGTCTGAAAGCTGGCTTGGTGAAACTGTTATCTCGCCAGCTGTTACCATACCGGCTGGTGGACTCTGAGGCCTTCCGAAAATTTGTGGCCATTGGGACACCGCAGTGGAAGATACCAGGCCACAATTATTTCTCAAGAAAGGCGATACCAAAACTGTACCATGAAGTTGAGAGGCAAGTGGTGTCATCTCTGGCACACGGCATTGGGTCAAGGGTCCATCTGACCACGGATGCCTGGTCTGCCAAGCTCGGTCAGGGCAGGTACATTACTTACACAGACCATTGGGTTAACCTGGTGACTCCTGGCAAGCAGGGAGTACGTGGCTGTGCAGCCACAACTAGGTCCTAGTTGTCAGGGGCGTAACTAGAAATCACTGGGCCCCCCTGCGAATATTTGGATGGGGCCCCCCCCCCCCATAGGTGCCAAATAATCGTAATGGGGCAGCGTTTCACTGTAAATTAATTGTAAAGTGGGCAGCATTTTACCAGACAATCGTAATGTGGGCCAGAAAATCGTAATGTGGGCAGAGTTCACCAGAAAATCGTAATGTGGGCCTTTAGAAAATCATAATGTGGGCAGAGTTCACCAGAAAATCGTAATGTGGGCACCAGTCACCAGAAAATTGTAACGTGGACAGCATTCACCAGACAATCGTAATGTGGGCAGCGTTCAACAGAAAATCATAATGTGGGCAGAGTTCACCAGAAAATCGTAACGTGAGCAGCAGTCACCAGACAATTGTAACGTGGACAGCATTCACCAGACAATCGTAATGTGGGCAGCGTTCACCAGAATATCGTAATGTGGGACAGAAAATCGTAATGTGGGCAGAGTTCACCAGAAAATCGCAATGTGGGCAGCAGTCACCAGAAAATCGCCATGTGGGCAGCAGTCACCAGAAAATCGCAATGTGGGCATCAGTCACCAGAAAATCCTAATGTGGGCAGCAGTCACCAGAATATCGTAATGTGGGCAGCAGTCACCAGAAAATCCTAATGTGGGCAGCAGTCAGTCACCAGAATATCATAATGTGGGCAGCACACACCAGAAAATCCTAATGTGGGCAGCAGTCACCAGAAAATCGCAATGTGGGCAGCAGTCACCAGAAAATCGCAATGTGGGCAACAGTCACCAGAAAATCGCAATGTGGGCAGCAGTCACCAGAAAATCCTAATGTGGGCAGCATACACCAGAAAATCGTAATGTGGGCAGCAGACACCAGAAAATCGCAATGTGGGCAGCAGACACCTGAAAATCGCAATGTGGGCAGCAGTGACCAGAAAATCGCAATGTGGGCAGCAGTGACCAGAAAATCGTAATGTGGGCAGCAGACACCTGAAAATCGTAATGTGGGCAGCAGGCACCTGAAAATCGTAATGTGGGCAGCAGTCACCAGAAAATCGTAATGTGGGCAGCAGACACCTGAAAATCGTAATGTGGGCAGCAGGCACCTGAAAATCGCAATGTGGGCAGCAGACACCTGAAAATCGTAATGTGGGCAGCAGTGACCAGAAAATCGCAATGTGGGCAGCAGTGACCAGAAAATCGTAATGTGGGCAGCAGACACCTGAAAATCGTAATGTGGGCAGCAGACACCTGAAAATCGTAATGTGGGCAGCAGACACCTGAAAATCGCAATGTGGGCAGCAGTGACCAGAAAATCGCAATGTGGGCAGCAGACACCAGAAAATCGTAATGTGGGCAGCAGACACCTGAAAATCGTAATGTGGGCAGCAGTGACCAGAAAATCGCAATGTGGGCAGCAGTGACCAGAAAATCGCAATGTGGGCAGCAGACA
Source organism: Hyperolius riggenbachi (assembly GCF_040937935.1). Lineage (NCBI taxonomy): Eukaryota > Metazoa > Chordata > Amphibia > Anura > Hyperoliidae > Hyperolius > Hyperolius riggenbachi. Next base: position 672,014,929 of record NC_090646.1, read on the forward strand.
CCAGAAAATCGTAATGCGGGCAGCAGACACCTGAAAATCGTAATGTGGGCAGCAGTGACCAGAAAATCGCAATGTGGGCAGCAGTGACCAGAAAATCGTAATGTGGGCAGCAGACACCTGAAAATCGTAATGTGGGCAGCAGACACCTGAAAATCGTAATGTGGGCAGCAGACACCTGAAAATCGCAATGTGGGCAGCAGTGACCAGAAAATCGCAATGTGGGCAGCAGACACCAGAAAATCGTAATGTGGGCAGCAGACACCTGAAAATCGTAATGTGGGCAGCAGACACCTGAAAATCGCAATGTGGGCAGCAGTGACCAGAAAATCGCAATGTGGGCAGCAGTGACCAGAAAATCGCAATGTGGGCAGCAGGGACCAGAAAATCGCAATGTGGGCAGCAGACACCAGAAAATCGTAATGTGGGCAGCAGACACCTGAAAATCGTAATGTGGGCAGCAGACACCTGAAAATCGCAATGTGGGCAGCAGTGACCAGAAAATCGCAATGTGGGCAGCAGTGACCAGAAAATCGTAATGTGGGCAGCAGTGACCAGAAAATCGTAATGTGGGCAGCAGTGACCAGAAAATCGTAATGTGGGCAGCAGACACCTGAAAATCGTAATGTGGGCAGCAGGCACCTGAAAATCGTAATGTGGGCAGCAGACACCTGAAAATCGTAATGTGGGCAGCAGACACCTGAAAATCGTAATGTGGGCAGCAGGCACCTGAAAATCGTAATGTGGGCAGCAGGCACCTGAAAATCGTAATGTGGGCAGCAGACACCTGAAAATCCCCCTGTGTGTGGGCAGCGGGCAGCAGCGGGATACATACCTTCTTCCTTGCGTTCCATCGCCGCCTTCTCGCTCTAGCGGCTGACGTCACTTCCGCTTCCGGAAGTAACGTCAGCCGCTAGAGCAAGAAGGCAGCGATGGAACGCAAGGAAGAAGGTATGTATCCCGCCGCCGCTGCCCGCTGCCCACACACATTCACTAGCTGGAGGGGAGCGCAGAGGGGAGAGCCCCGAGGTGAGGGAGAGGGGGGAACTTCCCCTCTCCCCGCCGACTGTGGGCAAGGCTTTCCCCTCATGGTGCCACCCCTCCAGCCCCCAAAAAACGGCCCCGAGCGGGCCCCAGGGGGGGGGGGGGCCGGGCCCCCCCGCGGGCGCAGGCACTGCAGGGCCTATTGCTACGTCCCTGCTAGTTGTGATACCTCCACGGCTTGCAGACAGGCCTGCTGCCACCTCCTCTCCTCCTGCTACATCCACTTCTCTGTCATCATCCTCCTCCTCCTTGGCTGAGTGGCAGTTCAACTCTACTGGTGCTGCGATCTCCTCTCCAGCTACACAGCCCCAGCTCCCCAGGGCCTATGCTGCATGCCAGGTACGACGATGTCACGCCATCTTAGACATGTCTTGCCTCAAAGCGGAGAGTCACACTGGAGCAGCTCTCCTAGCTGCTCTTAACAAACAGGTGGATCAGTTGCTGACCCTGCACCAGCTGGAGATCAGCAACGTGGTGTGTGACAACGGCAGAAATCTCATTTCGGCTTTGAATCTGGGAAAGTTGACACATGTACCCTGCATGGCACATGTGCTAAATCTAATAATTCAGAGATTTGTGTGTAAGTACCCAGGCCAGGCTTACAGGAGGTACTAAAGGTGTGTGGGCATTTCAGGCGGTGTTACACGGCCATGGCACGCTTTGCCGATATTCAGCTGAGAAACAACTTGCCAATGAGATGCTTGATTTGCAATAGCCCAACACGCTGGAATTCGACTCTCCTGATGTTCAACCGCCTGCTACAACAGGAGAAAGCCGTCAATCAGTATCTCTACAACTACAGTCAAAGGACACACTCTGGGGAGATGGGGATGTTCTGGACGAAGTACTGGACACTGCGAAATGCCTGCAGGCTCATGCGGCTGTTTGAGGAGGTGACAAACCTGGTGAGTCGCAGTGAAGGCGCCATCAGCGACTTGATCCCATATGCTTTCTTCCTGGAGCGTGCTATGCGTAGAGTGGTGGATCAAGCTGTGGAGGAGCGTGAACAGGAACAGGAACAAGAGGAAGAGTTGTAGGATCAATTCTCATCAGAACCAGATGTTTCCTCAACACCTGCGGCAGCACAGAGGGGGGAGGAGGAGGAGGAATAGTCGTGTGGGGAAGAAGAGTCAGATAAGGAAGGTGGGGTTTTTTTTTTTGGAGGAGGAGGCGGAAGAACAACCGCAGCAGGTGTCGTAGGGGGCTTGTGCTGCTCAACTTTCCCATGGTATTGTTCATAGCTGGGGGAGGTGGAGAACTTACCTGACATCACTGAGAAAGAGCAAGAGGAGATGGATAGGAAGTCTGCATCCGAATTTTTTGCAGATGGCGTCTTTCATGCTGTCCAGCCTGTTGAGGGACCCCGTATAAAAAAACTCAAGGGGAATGCACTGTACTGGGTGGCCACGCTACTAGACCCTCGGTATAAGCACAAAGTGGTGGAGATCAGGGCCGGATTTGTACCTTTTACCGCCCAAGGCCCACTGTCACCAGCCGCCCCCCTCCCCCCCCCCCAACAACCTCTCAACACCCCCAAACATGCACTCTCTTTTTCAACCTGCAAAAAGTCTTAACGTGAACCTGTGAACACACAAAAAAACTCAACCTGCAAGTGAACCCGAGGTGAGAGGGCCATGGAGGCTGCCCTATTTATGTCCTTTTAAACAATACCAGTTGCCTGGCAGCCCTGCTGATCTAATTGGCTGCAATAGTGTCTGAATAACACTAGAAACAAGCATGCAGCTAATCTTGTCAGATCTGACAATAATGTCAGAAACACCTGATCTGCTGCATGCTTGTTCAGGGTCTATGGCTAAAAGTATTAGAGGCAGAGGATCAGCAGGACAGGCAGGCAACTGGTATTGCTTAAAGGGAAATAAATATGGCAGCCTCCATATCCCTCTCACCTCTGATTCACTTTAATAAAAGCTCCTGGTTACCACTCTTCCTGCACTCCCCTTGCAGCACTGGGTCCCCAGTTTCAATCCCAGCCAGGTCACCATCTGCAATGAGTTTGTATGTTCTCACCATGTCTGTGTGGGTTTGCTCCGTGCACTCCGGATTCCTCCCACATTCCAAAAACACACAGATAAGATAATTGGCTTCCCCCTAAAAATTGGCCCTAGACTAAAATGTACATGCACTACGTGATACATACGCAGATGCGTACATTTGAATACGGCGCTGGTAGACTTGGGCGCAGGATCCAGCTGTTAAATGGCTGGTCCTGCTTCTGCACAAGTCCGGGGCGTTTTAATTACTATTCCCCCTCCAGGCCGACATGGATAGTGGGGGAATGAAATAATTCGGCTTCCAGCGATTGCTGGAGGCCGAATTATTGTGTTTTTTAAGCAACTTCGGCTCCGTCTTCTGACGGAGCCGACCTTCCTCACTGAGCGCCGCTATAGACTGATTCCCATTACAGTCTATGGCGGCGCTGGCTGCGCCCAAATCTAGCAGCGCTGAAAAGCACTGCTCCGACGCAGATATATGACTATGTATACTCTGTACAGCAATCCAAAATAATAATAATATTCAGGACCCCCCAGTAAAGATAGCCAGATGCTGCCCCCATTTTAGTATAGGTAGCCAGGTGCTACCCCCCAGTATAAGTAGTGAGGTGCTGCCCCCCTTCCTTAGTATAGGTAGTCAGGTACTGCCTCCCTTAGTATCTCAGTAAAGGTAGGCTGGTGCTACGACCCCCCCCCCCCTTCTTAGTATAGGTAGACAGATGTTGTCCCCCATTGCCCTCCCCTTTAGTATAGGTGGCTAGATGCTATCTCCCTCCCCCAATAAAATTAGCATAGGAAGCTAGATGCTAACATTAACACCCCCTCCCCATTTCCATAGTAGCCAGAGGCCATGCTGTGTCCCCCGCCAAATACATCCCCTCCCCCCTCCCCAGCAGGGCAGACAACACCAGTCCATGTCTTCTGTCCCTCTCTCCCACCCTTCCCCGATCCTCCCCCCGCACGTACCCGCAGAGTAGCAGCAGAGACTTTACCTCTCCAGGCTCCAGCGCCGAAGCTTCCTGTGTCCCGCAGCCGCTATGCGCCTCTCTCTCTTGCTGGCGATTCCCACCATGTGACTCGCCGGTAACCTACCGGCGAGTCACATGGGAGAGACGCTGGCTGGAGAAAGAAGCGCCCAGCGGCAGCGGGACACAGGAAGCTTCGGCGCTGGAGCCTGGAGAGGTAAAGTCTCTGCTGCTACTCTGCGGGTACGTGCGGGGGGAGGATCGGGGAAGGGTGGGAGAGAGGGGCGCTGAGCGAAGCTGCACAACGTTGCCCGGGGGTCACAGCAGGCTCACTGTCTCCACCAGCGTGCACCACTTCAAGCCCACATAGTGAAGGGGCGGCTGTGGACTCGCAGCGGCTCCTCTCAGGGCTGGTGACAGGTGCAGTCAACCTGTCACAACCCGCCCCTAAGACTCTGGTCTATTCTGTCGCCCTAGGAACGGGCCTTGGAGGCCTTCCCCCAAATCCGGCCCTGGTGGAGATGTTTCCAAATCATCAGAAGGCAGAAAGGATGCAGCACTTGCAGAACAAGCTGGCAACTATGCTTTACAGTGCGTTTAAGGGTGATGTCACAGCACAACGGAATAAAGGTACCACTGTCAGTAATTCTTTTCCCATGTCCATGCAGGCAAGGACAGGACGCTCTAGCGATCTCATGATGATGTCGGACATGTGGACATTCTTTAGTCCAACGTCTCGCCTTAGCTATTCCAGATCCACCCTCCACCAAAGCCTGGACTGGCAGGGCACACCCACACCCACAACCAAGATTATAAGGTCGTTGCTTGATTGTGGTCAGACCAGATTTGATCAGCTGGACAGTCACTGTTGTTCTATCATTGAGCTACCACAGCCCGGCGACCATATCGGCTTGAAAACCACCATCACCTGCACTCTCGACATGGTGCGCACCAGTCTAGCATGGCCATCACTACACAAACAGCTGTTTGCGGTGCGTTACACAGCGAGTTTGGTGTGTCAGTGCAGTACTCTAATTAAACTCCCTGACTGATGTATACACATGCAAGATATGTGAAAGCACTTTAGGCCTGCAATTTAGCATTCAATGTGATTTCTGCCCTTAAAACGCTGCTTTGAGTCAAATCCAGATTTTTCCCCGGGACTTTTGGCATGTATCCCACTCCGCCATGCCCCCCTCCAGGTGGTAGACCCCTTGAAACATCTTTTCCATCACTTTTCTGGCCAGCATAAGTGTTTCTAGTTTTCAAAGTTCGCCTCCCCATTGAAGTTTATTGCGGTTCGCGAAAGTTCGTGTGAACCAAACTTTTTGCGGAGGTTCGCGTTTGAGGTTGGCGAACCGAAAATCGGAGGTTCGAGCCATCTCTAGTAGCTGGTATAGGCAGGATTCTAAATAAGTGGAGAATGCAATTTAGACGCATCATGCAAGCTGCTTGTATATTTGATTTTAATTATCTGATTTTATTATACTGGTTGAACTCGATGGACGTATGTCTTTTATTAACCAAAATAACTATGTAACTATCTTTCATTGTTTTTGCGCATACAAGATTGTATATTTTACGACCTACAGGTCTGGTGCAATTTTTTTTATCACTAATTTTTTTACCACACACTCTCTTTCTACCTATTGTTTCTGTTCTAATCGATGCAAAGTTTGGAGCTATATATGATTATTATTATTTTTGATTCATAAAACACCAACATATTCCGTGGTGCTGTACAAAGTAAGAAACACGGGGTACATAATAATACAGTCAATATACACTAATATGCAAAATACAGAATTTGTACAAAATACAGAATTGGTATTAACAGTGACAAAAGTACTATGATGAATGCATAACAAGACACAAAAGGGTGAGAGAGCCGTGCCCTTGCCAGCTTACAATATATAGGAAGGGGGGGGGGGAGAAACAAGAGGTGGGGAAGTTTGCAATATGTATAGCTGGAGGCAGGGCCGGGCCGAGGCAGAGGCTGGAGAGGCTCCAGCCTCAGGGCGCAGTGTAGGAGGGGGCGCACAATTCATTCAGCTGTCATTCCTAATTGTGTTTGAAGCAGAAAGAAATAAGAAAAGGGGATACATAGCAGCGACTACAAGCCAGATAACTAGAGATTAAGGTGTTGGGGAGGTTGGGAGCCCTGGGGTGCCTCTTAGTCTAATAGCAATCAGTGTGTGACGCCTGGGGTGGGAGGGATGGGGAGGGGCCTCTTAGTGTAATAGCAATCAGTCTGTGACGGCTGGGGTGGGAGGGATGGAGGGGCCTCTTAGTCTAATAGCAATCAGTGTGTGATGGCTGGGGTGGGAGGGATGGAGGAGGGGCCTCTTAGTGTAATAGCAATCAGTGTGTGATGGGTGGGGTGGGAGGGATGGGGGGGGCTCTTAGTCTAATAGCAATCAGTGTGTGATGGGTGGGGTGGGAGGGATGGGGGGGGGGCTCTTAGTCTAATAGCAATCAGTGTGTGATGGCTGGGGTGGGAGGGATGGGGGAGGGGCCTCTTAGTCTAATAGCAATCAATGTGTGACGGCTGGGGTGGGAGGGATGGGGGGCGCACTTTGCTGTCTCAGCCTTGGGTGCTGAAGGACCTTGTCCTGCCTCTGGCTGGAGGCAGTGTGTTGTTAGGTTATCTAGTACAAGTGCAACTTGGCCAGAGTTCAAGTAATTCCAAAGGATAATTGTTAGTTAATACGGTTTCCTTAACATTCTTTTCTTCTTCAGCTTGGGACACAACAGACTGACCCCCAGTTCCTGCGTCCATCTGGAATCTACAGTAAGAAGCAGCCAGACCCTGAGGTCACTGGATCTGTCCGATAACAATCTGGGGGATCTGAAAAGCCCTCATTTCACTGGCCTGATGGCTGCCTTGAAAACAAGCATGATAGAGGAATTGCTGTGAGTAGATAAACCTGTTGTGGAACTATAGATGATTTAGGATGTTTGAACAGAAATCAGGAGTTTCTACTGTCTGTACTGATTAACACAGAACTAACATCTAGTGATTCTGTGTACTACTACATAAAAAAAGTAAACAAACTGAACATAACTTCCAAAGATACGTTAATAATTATTTATGGTCTGTCTATCTACATGCTTAAACTCTGTGGTACCAGACCAGTGACATCACTCTCCCACAAAGTAGTCAAGAAAGATTGTTCGGAGGACACTTACCTTCAGTCTGTACCCCTCTACATCCTATGTTTTACTTCTGTTAAATTATCTTTACTACAAGGTAGTAAAACAAGCACCCTTTTATACTTATGAAGCAACCACCAAGAGGAGATACCAACAAGTGTCATTTTTTTTTATTTGCATGTCTAATAATTATGATTAACCTCTTATCTCACACTAGAGGCTTATATGCATCCAGTTTGTGTCTCATAAAAACAATCAGGATACATATATACGTCCTGTCAATCAGTAGCAGACGTGCGCACTCGCCACTCATTCAGCAGGACTTACACGTCAGTAATTGTAGAATGGGAACATGTTTTCCCTGAGCCAATTAAAACACCTGGGATTAATTGAACATGCCTCCAATCAGGAGCTATGTTCATTCATAAAAACAAAAATAAAGGTTTCTTGTAAAAAAATTAATCAAACATTTCCTGGTAACCAGGATAGTGCATAGCGCCATCTTGTGGCCAAAAAGTAAAATTATAAAAATACATTTAAACATTTAAATATGAATTTTCATTAAGGTATTAACTCCTTGTAAACCCCCTCCCGTAGTTACCGAAATAAAACACTTTTTACAAATAAGGGCTTGTAATTATTGATCGGGTACAAAAAAAAAAAAAAAAAGACACAAAACAGAACAAAAATACACCTTCATTTCTAAATAATATATTGATTCCATACATTGTACTAAGGACATAATTTAAGTGTTATAATAACCGGGACAAATGGGCAAATAAAATGTGTGGGTTTTATCTATAGTAGCATTGTTTATTTTAAAACTATAGGGGGATGAAATTGTATAAATAATGTATTTTTCATTTATTCCCTTGTTTTTCCCTTTAAAATGCATAGAAAATAAAGTAATTACTGAAAACAAGTATCACTCCCAAAAAGCCTAATTTGTGTCAAAACAAAACAAGATATAGATCATTTAGGTGTGAAAAGTAGTAAAAAAGTTATTGGGAAATGAATGGGTGGACCACTGAAATGTGAAAATAGTTTCCGTCTTTCAAGCAAACCTGAAGTGAAAATACACTTATGAGATAATGAATTGTATGTATAGAACATCTAAGAAATAAAACATTAGTAGCAAAGAAAAAACTCTCATGGCGTTTTCCAGTAACTTCAGTTGTTATCTATGCAGAAGAGATTCTGTGAGCTATTCCACCCAAGTTGAGTCGAATACAGTGCTGTTTTCTGAAGCACTTAAGTTGTCTCTCACTGTTTATTGGCTGTTTGAGAGCATGCATTAAATAGAGGTGTGAGAAAAAATGGGTGCGGGGGTGATAACGATAATTTTAAAGTAGGTGCAAAGTGAAGCCGAAAAGATGAAAACAAAAATATATTTACTTTAAAAACTGTTTCATAATTCAAAAATACAGCTTAATCTAACCATAATCCCCTACAGAACCCTCCCCTGGTGATACCTAACCATAAAACTCCCCCTGGTGGTGCCTAACCCTTAGACCTCCCATTGTGGAGCCTAACCAAGACCCCCCATTGTGGAGCCCAACCCTAAGATCTTCCCCCTTGTGGTGCCTAACCCTAAGACCCCCTCTGGTGGTGCCTAACCCTAAAACTCCCCTTGGTGGTACCTAACCCTAAGACCCCTCATTGTGGTGCCTAACCCTAAGACCCCCTCTGGTGGTGCCTAACCCTAAATCTCCCCTGGTAGTGCCTAACCCTAAGACCCCCCCCATTGTGGTGCCTAACCCTAAGACCCCCTCCCTGCTGGTGCCTAACCCTAAATCTCCCCTGGTGGTGCCTAACCCTAAGACCCCCCATTGTGGTGCCTAACCCTAAGACCCCCCTCCCTGGTGGTGCCTAACCCTAAATCTCCCCTGGTCGTGCCTAACCCTAAGATCCCCCCATTGTGGTGCCTAACCCTAAGAGCCCCCTCCCTGGTGGTGCCTAACCCTTAGATCCCCCTGGCGGTGCCTAACCCTAAGACCCCCCCTGGTGGTGCCTAACCCTAAAACTCCCCCTGGTGGTACCTAACCCTAAGACCCCCCATTGTGGTGCTTAACCCTAAGACCCCCTCTGGTGGTGCCTAACCCTAAATCTCCCCTGGTAGTGCCTAACCTTAAGACCCCCCATTGTGGTGCCTAACCCTAAGACCCCCCTCCCTGGTGGTGCCTAACCCTAAATCTCCCCTGGTGGTGCCTAACCCTAAGACCCCCCATTGTGGTGCCTAACCCTAAGACCACCCTCCCTGGTGGTGCCTAACCCTAAATCTCCCCTGGTGGTGCCTAACCCTAAGACCCCCCATTGTGGTGCCCAACCCTAAGACCCCCCTTCCTGGTGGTGCCTAACCCTTAGATCCCCCTGGCGGTGCCTAACCCTAAGACCCCCCCTGGTGGTGCATAACCCTAAGTCCCCCATTGTGGATCCTAACCCTAAGACCCCGGGGGTGGGGGGGTGGTGCCTAACATTAAAATATAATATTGCAAGTTCCAAAACGATAACCTATTTCAAAAACTTAAATGTTCTTGTGTTGAAAACGATATTTATCAGGTGCCCAAATTTCCTGCTTCCGTTTGAGATAAGGTTTTACTGCAGGAGAGTTCAAAGGGTTATGATTTCTGCTTTGTTTTACAGCTTAAAAGACAGAGTGTGGTTTATAACCTGCAAATATGACAGAATGATGCAATGTAAAAAAAGCTATTTAACTGAAAATAAAAATATTAGACTCTTTTCTTTGCTACTAATGTTTTATTTGATATCCATGTTACGCATACAATTCATTATAACATAAGTTTGTTTTTGTTTTTTTGCTTCAGGTTTGCTTTAAGATAAAAACAACTTGCGTGCTTTTTTAAGTTTGAAGTCTAATAAATAACTTTGGACATTTGTAGTTGTCATTAGCAGACTCACCAGAAGTGTGTGAACTATTTTTTTTTATTTATAACAAATGGAATTATCATTCACAAAATGTACAGTATATCATAAATGATCTCCCCTTACTTCTCACCTTGACCCTTATTCAACTAACTTTATTTCCAAAGTTTTCTCTTAGGAGATAACTTCTCATCTTTCGTTTAAAATAACTTTTCAGTACTCTCCAATTGAAAAAGTACCAAAAAGTAGGTGAAAAGTACTGTCAAAATTATTTCTGAGTATTTTCTTGCTGGCTGGGGCTTAAAAGGCATTTTATTGACAAGGTGTAAAAATATCACGCAGGAGAAAACTCAGGAGAAAAAGTTAATTGCATATGGGCCCTTATCTATAACATACCGGTAAGTGTTCATCATTTAACAAGGCAAAAAAAAAGTTCCTGATTAATTTGACGACAAAATTACTTTTCTTGCTACAGTTTAGTAAGGCGAGATAGCTTATGAGTTAAGTTTTGTGAATCAACCATGTTGTATAGGCAAAACAGAAAACATTAGCTGAAAAGATATATAACATCTAGCAAGACAAATGAATGTGTATGGAGGAAAGGAGATTTTTCCGTCTATTTAGACAGGGGACCTTCAGAGAACGAGTGGTTATGATGTGAAATATCTCACCACAGGAAGCATTTAGGGCAAAGAATTTTTTTTAAGTTTAAAATGAATTTTATATTTTCCTTACTTTGAAGGGCATCCACACAGACCCGGATTTCTGCAAAGGCCACAAAGGCCATGGCCTAGGGCGTTAAAATCAGATAAGATCAGAAGGGCGGCATGACTTGGAGAGAGAAGAGGTCATATGTCAAAGTAAATCATCTCCCCTGTTCCCGCAGCGCAGCCAGCCAGTGCCCTGCTCTGCACTAATAGATGAATTCCAGAGTTCCCCAATCCCTGCACCTCTCACTTCCTGATGTGTTATAACAATCAGGATCAATCATAACTGTCACCTGATGATTCAATTATCTATATGATCGACATACAGTACAAGTGTATGTGAGAAATACCAGGGATTTACATTACAAAGCAGATAAAACTAAGTTCCGCTGAGTTCTAATTCAGGCATTCAAAAACATTTCTGCTAGTTTCTTTGCCTTCTTTTTTACAGCTGTGACACTGACCCCAGCAGTTGTAAATTACACTTTCTTATCTAGGCCTAATTTATTGCTTTTTTTTTTCTTCCTAGCCAGTGATCTCGTCTCTGCTTAAAGGGAACCTTAACTGAACGGGGGGTAAAGAGTTTTACTTACCTGGGGCTATTACCTGCCCCCTGCAGCAGTCCTGTGCCCTCGGCGCCGCTCTGGAATCCTCTGGTCCCCCGCTGTCACTTAGTTTCGTTTTTGACGACTCACCAGTCGCCGGCCGCCATGCGTATTATTGGACGCATTCACCAATGCAATTAGCGCTATTGCGGACCGCAACGCGTACAAAAATACGCGTTGCCGCATTCCGCACGCGTAGATATGCGGCAACGCGTTGCGGTCCGCAATATCGCTAATTGCATTGGTGAATGCGTCCAATGATACGCATGGCAGCCGGCGACTGGTGAGTCGTCAAAAACGAAACTAAGTGACAGCGGGGGACCAGAGGATTCCAGAGCGGCGCCGAGGGCACAGGACTGCTGCAGGGGGCTGGTAATAGCCCCAGGTAAGTAAAACTCTTTACCCCCTGTTCAGTTAAGGTTCCCTTTAAGTTAACTCTTTCCTGACTCATTTTCTGTCCTTCAGCTCTGACCATCTATGAGAACTGCTGCAGCCTGGAATAAAAATTCTGTATGCTTCCCTTTCATGGCTAAACTGTCACTGTCACCTGAGCTGTTACTACCTCTATGCTAGTGTGTGTATGGTTTGGCATCCTGCTTTCCTGTAGCAGTGAAGCATTGCACCATCTTAGCCATCAGTGAAAGCAGAGAGTTTTGAATGAGGATGATACCATTTATTGGCTTAAAAGAAAAAGAGTAATCGTTCTGCTAATAATCCTTCTTCAGACTTTGTTCCTGTATACTGTCTATATGTTAGAGCACACCACCATATGTACATTCAGCATTCAAAAGAGACACATAGATTTTTCAGCAAATATAAACAAATGTCATTCAGTTTCTTTAAAGTGGAGCTGAACTCTTGCACAGAACAGAAGGAAAACATGCAGAGACATGCACGTATGTATTTAGAGAGCCTTTAGAATTCTTCCACATCTGTGTCTAATCACAAATTTGATATCTTCCCTGTGTTACCTGACTGCCACAGCATATAAGCTTATTTTAAAGTGCAAGATGTTAATATGTCTGCTTCCATGAAAGTAGGAATTAGACACACTGTCTATTTATTGCAGGATTTGTATCAGCTGTAAAGACATGTTTTTTCTTTAAAGGTTATTATGTTGCTGAGTATCTTTTAGAGCAGAGAGGAAGTTCTGAGTTCAGGTCCACTAATTACAACCAAACATCCAAAGTAGGTCTTGACAGGATGTTTGCTACTTACCTGTTCTCTGCTTTGGATGGGTTTCTCTCCATTGCACTGCCCTGCCACCTGCCTGTGGCTCTGACTGCAGCCAGTCGCACAGAGGACAAAGAAGCAGCGCATGCTCTGGCCACTCGCACTCCCTGTAATTTCCTGCTCCTGCCCAGATGTGCACAGCAACCGAGGCCGGTACAGTGTTATGCATTCTTGACGAGTACCGGTCATACATCAGCGTCATTTCTCAAGTATGCATTCCCAGAACACTATCGGCTGCTGTGCACATTCAAGTAGGAGCGCAAATTTCCATCGTGAGAGGACAGAGCATCCACTGATTCTTTGTTCAATGAGGGGCACAGCAGCACAACTGAAATAAGCCCATTCAAACCAGTGATCGCTAGTCAGATAGTTGGACAGAATGTTTTTTGGTGGTGGTGATGGCGGGGGTGGGGGGGTGGGGGGGGGTTGCTTGGTGACAGCAGGCCTAGGGCACTGGAAAGTACAAATCCGGCCCTGCATCCACATCTATAATTAAAAGGTACAAAATGGAGGTAGCTTGATCTAGTCAGGGAGATATTATTTTTTTTTCCAGAAGAGGTATGGAGACTGAACTGGATGGACAAAAACGTACACAACTACTGTATGTAGTCATGCAATTATTTTGGTTTTGACCAGTTACAATTTTTTTTTTCATTATTTTTCTTATATAGCTTTAGAAGGAATAAATTGACAGTTATTCCAGTCACTGTCTTGAAAATGAAATATTATCCAGTTCCTGCAAAACAGATGTTTTAAAATGATCTGTTTTGCAGGAGAGATGATGGCAATACAACCACGGGAGCTGCAGGTCAGGGGGTGTGCGTATACACGTGAATGTGCGTGTACATACATCCATGCCCACGGCCACTTTCTGCTGCCATTGGGCTGGTGGGCTGTGGTTGAACAACCAGTTAAAAGAGGTTTGGATGCTTTCCTTGCACTGAAGGACATGTGTGGCTGTAATTAGTTAATTCCCAGCAGAGTTGATCCAGGGATTTTATTTGGCTGCCATCTGGAGTTGGCAAGGAATTTTTCCCCCTTAAAAGATACCTTAGTGCTTTTCAAAATTTTAAAGCGGGGGGACGGAGGTGGACAGGCATGTGTAAGAGGCTCTCCTCATACCCACTGCTTCCCCCCATTCTTCACTGTCCCCCTTCGTTATGTTCTTATGGCCCCCAAAGCTAGTTCTGGGTTGGGTGAGTCGTTGAGCAGTGCGCAGGCCAACTGCCTGGGTTGGCGGCTGCTATGGAGAGGAGACTGCCTGAGAGCGGAGCTGCGGCGAGGGACACATACGCTTCCAGGGGCTGGAGGAAGCCTCTGGGGAGTAATTTTTTTAATTGCCGGATGTATCCTTAAATGCTGCATAATGGGCAGGTGAAAGTTCCGAAAAGTCTCCAAAGCTCCTCTTCAGGTGATCCGAGGAACTGCAGACTTTCCAGTACAAAGAGAGACACCTGCTGGTGGACAGCAGAAGTCCATACAAAGTCCACAATGCTGCCACCAGCAGGAATACAAAGGCAAATATCATGACTCCATGGTAATCTTTCTGATAAGCAAGGGTGTGTGTGGTGTCAAAGAAAGTGGCAGCTTGGCCCCTTGACACTCACAATGTCCCAGGCACCTGCCTACTGTAGGCTGCCTTGTACGAGGATCCTGCTCTGGGGGGAAGGACATATGCCTAGGCAACAAGCTCTCGAAAAGCACCATTTCTGCTTTTTAACAACCATTTATTTATTTATTGTATGTAAGAGCCAACATATTACGCAGCGCTGGACATTAGTTTAGGTTACAGACAATATTTAGGGGTGACATACAGCAATATGACAATACAGGAATACAAAAAAACCAGATCACACAGCACAGTATGAGTACAAGGTAATGCTTAGTCAGTCACTGGAGGGGAGCATGGAGATTAGGCAAGTCGAGTTCACTCAGATCCTTAGGAGGTGCATGATCAGGTAGGAGACATAAGGAGGAGGACCCTGCCCAAAGGCTTACAATCTAGAGGGAGAGGTGGGGACACAAAAGGTAGGGGACCAGAGTCCAGCTGCGGGTTTAGAGCGGGGGGGGGGGGGGGGGGGAGGAGGTTGGCCAGAGTGAAAAGGTGAGCTTTGAGGGTCTTCATGAAGATGTTGAAGGAGGGGGCTGCCCTAATGGGGGGAGGTAGGGAGTTCCATAGTGTTTGAACAGCTCTTGAGAAGTCCTGGAGGCGTGCATGGGACTGGGTGATGTGAGGGACGGTAAGGCGAAGTTCATTGGAGGAGCAGAGTGAGCGGCTAGGCGTGTAACTCTAAGTAAGATCAGAAATGTAGGATGGGCAGGTTTTGTGGACAGATTTGTAGGCCATGTATGAAGAGTGTGAGTGGGCACACCATCTGTAGAGTCGGGTGCTTGATACTGTGGCATAGGCTATGCCGCAAACTGCCCCCCCCCCCCCCCCCCCCCCCCGAAACAATTGTTGGCTATTTTTGTGGACTTTATGGCTCAATAAAGAGAGTGACTTTTTGAAAAACGGTGTGCTGATATATTGGATGATCTGAGATTTGTAGGTCAGACACAGTATCTTGAATCTGATTCTGGACTGGATAGGAAGCCAGTGAGGGATTCACGGAGGGGAGCCGCCCTGGTGGAGCGATGGGAGGAATGGATAATTCTTCCTTCCGCAATTATGACGGACTGCAGCAGGGCAATTTGGGTCATAGGGAGACCAGACAGAAGGGCGTTGCAGTAGTCAAGGCGGGAAATTATGAGGGCATGGATGAGGAGTTTGGTGGTGGAAGAAGTCAGGAAAGGGCGAATCTTACAGATGTTACGAAGGTGGAAGTTGCAGGACTTTGTGAGGTTTTGGATGTGGGGAGTGAAGGAGAGTGTGGAGTCCAGGGTGACACCCAGACAGCGGGCTTGAGAGGTAGGGCGAATGGTAGTGTGGTTAACAGTGACCTGCACATCTGGGAGGTCCAGGGATGGCCGGGGTGGGAAGATCATAAATTCCATTTTGTCTAGATTTAGTTTCAGGAACCTAGCGGACATCCAGGAGGAGATGGCTGATAGACAGGAGGCGACCTTGTCCATGGTAGTGGTGGATATGTCAGGGGTGTGGAGGTAGATCTGGGTGTCATCTGCATACAGATGAAAGTTAAAACCCATGGAGGAGATAACTTTGCCAATGGAGGTTGGGTGAAGGGAGACCACTAGGGGGCCAAGGACCGAGCCTTGGTGGAATCCCATCGAGAGGTGGTTGGGGGTGGATGAAGGAGGATGTGAAGGAGTGGTTGGAGAGGTAGGATGAGAATCAGGCCAGGGCGAGGTCATGAATGCCCATGGACTGAAGGAACTGGAGGAGTAGGGGATGGTCCACCATGTCATGCAGTGTCCCAGGGATTCAGAAAATGGTGGTATATTGTATAAAAACAAACAAAAAACCGATGACCAACTAAAAGTTTTTGAGTTATATTTATACTGAGATTCTGTATATAGTCTGCTGGTTATTGACTCTTGGTGTCTCTGTGTCAGTCTGCAGGGACTCAGGATGGCAGATGAACACGCACCACTGCTGGCATCGCTGTTCAGTAGCAGACGGCTGAGGGTTCTAAATATACATAGGAACAAATTTACAGATGCCGCTGCCAGCTACATCAAAACTCTTATAATGAACATGCCCAGTCTGAAGGAAATCCGGTAAGTATAACAGAAAATACTGTAATAGGACACAGATATTTATGTGTCGTGCATGCATTTGTTTGCTGGTTCATAAGGTGGCGTAGTGGTTAGCGCTCTCGCCTTGCAGCGCTGGGTCCCCGGTTTGAATCCCAGCCAGGTCAACATCTGCAAGGAGTTTGTATGTTCTCCCCGTGTCTGTGTGGGTTTTCTCCGGGTACTCCGGTTTCCTCCCACATCCCAAAAACATACAAATAAGTTAATTGGCTTCACCCTAAAATTGTCTATAGACAATGACACATGCACTACACGATACATACATAGACATATGACTATGGCAGGGATTAGATTGTGAGCCCCTCTTAGGGACAGTTATGTAGCAAGACAATATACTCTGTACAGCGCTGCGTAATATGTCGGCGCTATATAAATACTTAAATAAATAATTAAGTTTTAAACACACACACACACACACACACACACACACACACACACACACACAAAAGGTTATGTCTCCCAATTTGATCTTTCTTGATCACTTTGGGTGACAGTTCGCTCGTCAGTCAGTCTTCAGATGTAGATGATCTGCTCATTGCCCAGCAGTTCATTCTGTCTTATGGAAAGAACATCGAGAATTCTGAGCAGGAATGGTTGGGTGGATATTATTCAAATCATGACATTGCTGAAAATGAGGTTTCAGACATTGAATAATCCCTACCTGGGATAGATTGAAATATCAGAATTTAATATACATATATGTATTTAGAAATACTCTATTTCTAGGCAGGGCCGGCGCTACCATTAAGGCAAAGGAGGCAGCTGCCCTAGGGCCACAGAACTTGTAGGGGCCCCCAGTGGCTACAAGAGGAAAAAAAAAATTCAAATCGGCCTTATAGTTTTTGAGAAAATCGATTTTAAAGTTTCAAAGGAAAAAAAAAGAAATACACATTTAAAAACCTGCCGACTTTAATGGTTAATAGCAAATCCACTTTAAATGCTAAAAACTCTAAATTTGCAGGATATGTTAAGGAGATCATTAGGAATAAGAGGAAAAAACTATTTTTCAAAAAGACCTTATAGTTTTAGAGAAAATCGATTTTAAAGTTTCGAAGGAAAAAAAGTATACTTTTAAATGCGGTAAATGTCACTTTTAGTAGCAAACCTAACGGTAGTATAATTTTACATGCATCAAACGAAAGCGCAATAAATTTCCTGACGGGGTTTCCAGGGGGTCTATACGCAGCCGCAGCGCTTTGGCCAGGGATCGCTATACAGCCGCAATATGGCTGTATGAAGATCCCTGGCATTTTTTCCTATTTTCCCAATTTTTTTTTTTATGTTTAGAGTGTGGGATTTTTTTTTTTTTTAATTATGTGGGGTCCCCCCTCCTGAAACTTTTTAACCCCTTGTCCCCCATGCAGGCTGGGATAGCCAGAATGTGGAGCTCCGACCGATTGGGACTTCACACCCTGTTATACCAGCTGCAAAAAAGGTCCCCTAATGCCGATTTTTGTTCCGGGGTATATGTTGGGGGGCCCCCCCAGGTTTATTTTGCCCTGGGGCCCCATTGTTGCTTAAACCGGCCCTGTTTCTAGGCTTTATAAATAGGAATGTATTACATTTTTTCTCACACTCATCTCATATGCTACAGTCTCCTCTATTCTAAACCTCAACACAGCCAATGATGCAGTATTTCTCTCCCTCTTCTTGTCCTACAATCTCTAATTTCCACCCCCATTGTCTCCCTTTTCCTTTCCCTTTTGCTATTTTGTCTCATCTTGTTTCTCTTCCACCGCTTTGTTCTTTTTTTGATCCTTTACTACTTTACATATTTCTCTTCATCCGTCTCCTCCATCCCCCTCTTCCTGTTCCTATACTCCCCCTTCAACTCCTTGTTCTCCTTTTTCTGTCCGTATACTCCTCTTCATACACTATAGCTCACATTCATCTTCTATATCTTTCTCCTGTACTTATTCATCAACCTCTTCCTGTTCCTATTTGACTCTACATATTTCTCTTCATCTTTCTCCTTCATCTGTTTTTTCTCCTCATAGTTCTCTTCCTCTTTCTCCTTTCTCTGTTTGTCTCCCTCGTCCTGTTCCTGTATCCACCCTTTAAAAGTGTCTGTATCTTTCTTCTCCACCTCTTCATCCTCCTCTTCCTGTTCCTATACTCCTCTTCATATTTCTTTTCTTCTTTCTCCTCCACATTTTCCTCTTCCTCTTCTTATATTCCTTTTCTCATTACTCTTCATCTTCCTCCTCAACCTTTTAATCCTCTTCCTATACTCTTCATATGTCTTTTAATATTTTCCTCCACTTTTTCACCTTCCTCTTCCTATCCTCCTTTTCATATTTCTCTTCATCTTCTACACCTCTTCATTGACCAGATAGACAATTCTCAAAATTGGTTAAAGAACAAATGCAAAAACAAATGGTCGGTGTTTTTACCATTTATAGGCCCATATGCAATTCCCTTTTTCTCCCGAGTTTTCTACTAGGAGATACATTTAATATCTTCTATTTAAATTAACTTTCCAGCACTTTTCAACTGAAAAAGTACTGAAAAGTAGGGTGGGAAGTACTATCAAAATTATGTTGGGTATTTTCATGTTTTCTGGTAGGTTAGAAGGCATTTTATTGACAAGTTTAAAAATATCACCTAGGAAAAAACTCAGGGGGAAAAGTTAATTGCATATGACCCTTATGATGCCACTGGATGTAGTGCTCATAACTTTCTCACATTTCTTTTCCAGCATCATTCTTGTATTCATTTTGTTTGGTGTTCTCCCTCTCTTTTATCTTTTCATTTTCTACGTCTCGATACTCTCAATCTGTTTTCTGCAGCCTTTGGTTTGTTAATTCCTAAGGAGCTATCTGATCCATTGTATTTTTGACATAACAGACGGGCTGACTTCAGACCAAACTCTGCTATTAAGTGGTTAAGATTTGTCACCCTAATCCGTGTCATATTAGATTGTTGTTAGAGTTGTCAGGATCAATGAATGTAAATGAAAATGTATGCAATTTGAAACTGAACCAATCCAATTTTTACAAGGTGAAATTTAGTCAATTTTCAAGTTGCATAGATTTGCCTACAAGGTATGAATAATCCTGAATCAACTCCAAATTATTTGCATGTCATTTATCATACTTATTGCGGACCCTGGTTGATCATCAGAGAGTCTTAGAATATAAGGCCCTTCATTTTGTCTTCCAGTATCAGTAGTATTTACATATCCGAGAGGACAAAAAAAGAACTCAAAGCGCTGGAGCAATCACGCCAGGAACTGCAGATTGAAATGGATTGATCATAAACCTAGAGGAAAAGGTTCTTCTACAGCTGTGAAAGGAACCAGATCACAGTTAAGGATGAAGATGAATTAAGCTGATGGCCGATATTTAGAAAGGAGAAAACCTGGCCAAAGGGAAACATAACTAAACAAGGATATTAAGAACATCATGATGATGGAATGATGTTGGTGATGATGATAATGCTAGATGGATGGTGGATGATGATGTTGGTGGTAAAGATGATGATGGATGATGGGGTGAATCAGGTGGTGGAAATGACGATGGTGTTGGTCATAATAATGGTGGGTGGATGGAGGGATGTGGGTGATGGTAGATGGATAGTAAAGCTGATGATGATAGACACTTGATGACGATGGATGTTGATATTGATAATGACGATGGATAGGTCCTGGTGACACTGATAGTGTTGGTGATGATGATACTGATGATCAGGTTGATGGTTATGCTGTTGGTCGTGATGGTGGTAAATCGATGACAGTAATTACAATGGGTAAATTACGGTGGATGATGATGATGGTGATGGTGGTGCTAGATGATGATGATAATTAGGGTGATGTAGATGATAATGAAGGTGAGAGATGATTGTGCATGATGATAGTGATTATGCAGGCAGCACAGAGGTATATGGGTGGCATGGTGGTGTAGTGCATAGCACTCTTGCCTCGTAGTGCTGGGTCCCTGGTTCCAATCTGGGCTAAGGACACTATCTGCATAGAATTTGTATGCACTTCAACATTCCAGAAACATACAGATAAGTCATCTCGTTTTTCCCAAATGGGCTCAGGCTTTGATAGAGATATGACTATGGTCGGATTAGATTGTGAGCTCCTCTGAGGACAGTCAGTGACATGACTATGTACTCTGTAATGTGCTGCAGAAGATGTCAGTGCTATATAAATACATAATAATAATATGGTAGGACATTAGGCTGACTATGGCTGAGATTAGATTGTGAGCTCCTCTGGGGACAGTCAGTGACATGACTATGTACTCTGTAGTGCTGCAGAAGATGTTAGTGCTATATAAATACATAATAATAATAATATGGCAGGACATTAGACTATAAATATGGTAGGATTAGAGTGTGAGCTCCTCTGAGGACAGTCAGTGACATGACTATGTACTCTGTAAAGTGCTGCAGAAGATGTTAGTGCTATATAAATACATAATAATAATATGGTAGGACATTAGACTGACTATGGCTGAGATTAGATTGTGAGCTCCTCTGAGGACAGTCAGTGACATGACTATGTACTCTGTAATGTGCTGCAGAAGATCTCAGTGCTATATAAATACATAATAATAATATGGTAGGACATTAGATTATGACTATGGTAGGGATTAGATTGTGAGCTCCTCTGAGGACAGTCAGTGACATGACTATGTACTCTGTAATGTGCTGCAGGAGATCTCAGTGCTATATAAATACATAATAATAATATGGTAGGACATTAGATTATGACTATGGTAGGGATTAGATTGTGAGCTCCTCTGAGGACAGTCAGTGACATGACTATGTACCCTGTAATGTGCTGCAGGAGATGTCACTGCTATATAAATACATAATACATAGAGAAAAATGCTTTGATGACGGATAATGAAATATATTTATTATATTTGGAATTAAACTTTTGATGGGCACATTTTATTGTAAAAAATGTTGTATCCTGTAAATAATGTAACATTTGTAGTAAAATAAAAAAGTTTTTAAAGTTTTTTTTTTAAAACTTTTGCCTCAATATATAACATATATGTTAATTATATACAATTTCAGGTTATTAAATGTTATTAAAAGGATAACCCCATTTTAGGCTGCAGCTATCTAGGATTTCCAGACATGGCAGATTATTGGAATTAAGCTTTCCGGTATCTATGGCAACAAGAAAGTGTTTGGTGTAAAAAGAGTTCCCTGGTTCTTATTTCTCTGCGGGTGTGACTGAAGTGAATGTTTCAGTTATGTGAGTAGACAATTTATACACAGGCAGACATGAGATTGTTGTATGGACCAATCTGTGCAGTGTGTACAATATTGTTTCTTTTCTTCCATATGTCCAGACTGCTGGAACATTTCATATATTACAGAGGCACAGACTAACCAGCAAGCTCATGGTGACCCAGAACTCATTGGAGTGTGTAAGGGACTACAATGGTCCTAAAAGCCCCCTTACTAAAATACTAAGGAAAACAAAAGTCCGCTTTCTTAAAACAGAAAGTATTTGCGATAATTCAGGTTGGCGTAAGCTCCGAGATGTCTCCCAGTGCATCACTGCTGAATATATGCAAATTAACCATTGTTACCCTTAGAAGCTAAACACACCTCCAGAACCGCTGGAATGCGGATCTGTGTCAGCTTGTAATTGTACAGAGCCATAATAATCCATATATATTCAGCAGTGATGCATTGTGGGAGAGATCTCGGAGCTCACTCCAACCTGAATTATCGCAAATTCTTTCTGTTTTAAGAAAGCAAATATATTACAGAGAAACAGAACTCCATATGTCTTGTCCCACTTATATTGGAAACTTTGTATAAATATAATCCCATAACTGCTCTCTCCTTTCCTTCAAGGACTTACTAATAACTTCATTATTGATAACCTCTATGCATGACTGTAAGACTTCTCTAGGGTTGCTGCCAGTCTGTGGAAATCAGAGTCACCACTGCGGGTTCCAGGCTCAAGTAAGATCTTCATTGTGTTGGGTCGGGCTGAATAGTTTTAAAGGGAACCTAAACTGAGAAGGATTTGGATTTTTCCTTTTAAAATAATACCAGTTGCCTGACTCTCCTGCTGATCCTGTGTCTCTAATACTTTTAGCCACAGACCCTGAACGAGAATGCAGATCAGGTGCTCTGACTGAAGACAGACTGGATTAGCTGCACGCCTGTTTCAGGTGTGTGATTAACCGGTTCAGCACCGCAGTACGAAAATCTCATGCATCCGAGCAACGTTCACCTCCCATTCATTCGCCTATAACTTTATTGCTACTTATCACAATGAATTGATCTATATCTTGTTTTTTCTGCCACTAATTAGGCTTTCTTTGGGTAGTACATTTTGCTAAGAATTATTTTTTTCTAAATCTATTTTAACAGGAAGATTAAGAAAGAAATGAGAAAAATTCTTATTTCTCAGTTTTTGGCCATTATAGTTTGAAATTAATATACGCTACCGTAATTAAAACTCATGTATTTTATTTGCCCATCTGTCTCGGTTATTACACCGTGTAAACGATGTCCCTATCACAATTTATGGTGCCGATATTTCATTTAGAAATAAAGGTGCATTTTTTTCAATTTGCGTCCATCACTATTTATAAGCTTATAATTTTTAAATAATATAATAACATATTCTCTTGACGTGCATATTTAAAAAGTTCAGACCCTTGGGTAACTACTTATGTTGTTTTTCAGAAAAAGAAAAAAACAGATTAAGGGGCGCTATATGTGAAAAAATACCCAAATAGCGGGATAGAGGGATGTAGAGTATTTCCTGCTGCTGCCTTATATTGTGGGGGTACCTCCTTCCCCCACTAAACAAAATGAATCAATCTAAAAACTAAATAAGGAGCGCAAGATATAAGTTAAAAGTTTCCTGTTTTATTATCAATAAAAAAAGTATATATGTATATATCAGTACATTCGCTGTTACATATGCTCCCACAGGTCTGCAAGCAAATAAACAGATGTGTTACACATATACATAACATTCCACCATGCACTCATTGGGATTCATACACATCTATTACACACCCTCTGGTGACCCTTTTAGGGGGAAGAAAAAATACATGCGTATAAAAATATAAAAAATCTCCTTAAAAAACCTTAAAAAAAGGAAAAATGCATAAATTTGTAGTTGCACTTCCAAAACAAGAACCACAATGCAACCAATTCCTATGAGGGTCCTCAAAAAGATCTCCCCGTGCACAGGGACTTATTAGCTGATGTGCCTCCCGTGGTGATCTCACACTGTATTGCAATAGAGTTCCTCCGTACAGGTCAATGGCCACAACAAACCTCTGAGGACAAAGGATTTCCTGCAGTATAAACCTCAAAAGCGGTATGATCCACCCTACAGTTACTCACTTATCCCCCAGTGGTTTCTCTCCACAGGATCCAAAGGATGTCTGCACAGGGATCTGACGGAGTATCGTAGCGTCTCCTCGTTCGCATATGCCGCTCGCAACACTTGCGGCTATGCCACGGACCTCCACGTGTCAGCTGATTCGGAGTCTGACGTCACTTCCGTGCGCTCCGGCTCCTTTTACTTCCTGTGCTTCTGCGCTCCAGCTGGCTGCGTTCTTCTTAGTACAATGTTTTCTTCCGCACACCACACTAAGTCACAGATAGTTGTAAGTAGATTTCAAACAGCAAGATTCCAGTTGATTAAAGGGGCGCCCCACTCAATCAGTCATCGACATGTTTCGACATCTACGGATGTCTTTCTCAAGATGTTTGGATGTTGTTTTTGTTTTTTTTAATTGTATTTTTTATTTTTATTTTTAATAAAAAAAAGTGTATGTGGGTAATTTTTGGTGTGGGAGGGAAACTGTTAATTTCAAATGTAAAATAATATTTTTTTTTTATTAAAAATGTATGTTGGTGCAGTTTACTATTTGGCCACAAGATGGCCACAGTGAAAAAAGTCCTGGATGCGAACGATCTCGCATCCAGGAACTAAAATGCTGGGGAGATGTTTCCTGGGGGCAGAAATACCGCGCTCTCTGGAGAGAAAGCGTCGGTATTTCTGCGGGGAAGTTAGATCAGTGAATGGGAATTATATTCCCATTCACTGATCGGGGGGCTAGCGGCGGGCAGCGGGAGCGTGCGCGGGGGCGCGCCCGATCGCGCGCACCAGTCGGCGGCAGCAGCAGTGCCTATCTGGACGAGGAAGCTCGTCCAGATAGGCCGAACTGGTTAAGCCACTACTGCAGCCAAAGAGATCAGCAGGACTGCCAGGCAACCGGTATTGTTTAAAAGGAAAACAACTTTAACTTCTACACCTTGTTTACTTTCTGTGGATCTCAGTATCATATGTGTCTTTACTGGTTATGGAGATAGATCTCTCTTTGTCCCTGTGATGGATACAGATGGAATTGGTTCCCTCTTGCTGGCTACTGGTGAATTAGTTTCTGTCACTTGTCCTTTCTTTACAGTATCTTTCATTTAGTATTCATTTTTGATTGGGTTCTTGTTCTGGTAGGCATCAAGGATTAAACAGTTAAAAGGGGGTGAGACACATCCTGTTAAAATAGTGTGCATCGGGCTACCTGCTGTTTTATCAGGCGCCCTTTAAGCAGGATGACAGCAGATAGTGTTAAAAGGGAACTTCAGCCTAAACAAACATACTGTCATTAAGTTACATTAGTTATGTTAATTAAAATAGATAGGTAATATAATCTCTTACCCACCCTGTTTTAAAATAACAGGCAAATGTTTGTAATTTCATGGGGGCAGCCATCTTTTTGGTTGAAAGGAGGTGACAGGGAGCATGAGACACATGAGACACCATAGAATAGACTGTGTAGAGTATGGCTCTCATACTACATGGAAGGGGGTAAGATCTCTGTCTGATGGGGAGTGCAGCTCCATAGAATAGACTGTGTAGGTGTGGCTCTCATACTGCATGGAAGGGGGTAAGATTGGTCTGTGATCTTTCATTTTCCAAAGACTTTTATCTGACGTGTGTACCCACCTTTAAGGTTAGGCATCAGTAGAGGGAGGGCTCTGTGTGAGAGTAGGATTAGGATAAATCATAGTAAAAAAAAATAGTAAAAAAAAATAGTAAAATATCTGTAAATATTACCAATATTTTACTATATGAATTAAAGGGAACCTAATCAGAGAAGGATATTGATTTTTCCTTTTAAAATAATGCCAGTTGCCCGACTCTCCTGCTGGTCCTGTGTCTCTAATACTTTTAGCCACAGCCCCTCAACAAGCATGCAGATCAGGTGCTCTGACTGAAGTCAGACTGGATTAGCTGCATGCTTGTTTCAGGTGTGTGATTCAGCCACTACTGCAGCCAAAGAGATCACCAGAACTGCCAGGCAACTGGTATTGTTTAAAAGGAAACATTCATATCCCTCTTAGTTAAGGTTCCCTTTCAGTAGAAGACTATCAGTAATTCTACCAACATTTTACTTTTGGCTATTTCCTGTACCCTTTCAGCAGCTACTTTTATTAAATATAGTGTGAGGATCCGCTCGGCTGCCTGCGCAGCAGCCTTTTGACCACTGTTCAGGTCTGCATTCTGCAGGTCTCTGGAAGAGAGACCTTTTGTCAGTTTGGCAGCTTGCTGCTGAGGAATTTGCATACGTTTGTCATGCAGATTGCCTAGCCACATCCCTTGTGGGCTTGCTTTATAAATACTATGTGATATCACAGACCTGCGCTGGTCATAAGAGTTAGTCCTGTGGAACACTCCTGAGTGTCAGCCTTGCTCATTGTTTGAAGATTAGTCTAGAGTAATTCCTGGGACTGCACTAGGCAGGTTCCCTAGTGCAGTTAGGATTACATATCTGTTTTGTTTGTCTGTTGCGATTGTCCTGTCCCAGCGTTGGTCGACAGGAAGTAGTTCTGATCTTTGTTCTTGGAGTATAGCTGGAGCAGCGGTTGCTACCAGCTATCTCATCTGCCTGTCTAGCTTGGATCGCACTCGCCTTGCGCTAGTGCTGTGGATCCTTCTGTTCTGTCTTCCTGGATCGCACTAGCCTCTTGCGCTAGTGCTGTGGATCCTACCTCTCACATATTCCTGTTTTCGTGTATCTGTCTTGTCTGCTACGAACGCTTGCTGGAGGATCGGTGAGGTAACCGTTAAGCAAGCGCTCGCGTCCTCTGTTTCATGTTTGTCTGTCGGTGGTTAGTTAGGCGTGCTTGTCTCTGTTGTGCTTAACACGCGGAGACCGCGCATAAATGCGTGCACTGTTGCGAACGAGTGCGGTGTTCGCGTTTAGTTAGCGTTTGTTATTTTCCTTATCTTCTCATTGTATGATTTGCTGTGCCTTTGCTACTCTCGTGCTCTGCCTTGCTGTAGCCTTGTGTCACCTCTGGCAATCGCCTCTCCCGCGATTGCGTTCCTACTTCATATCTGCTGTTGTGCATGCATCGTCGCGGGTTGGCGACTAGTTTGGTGCACACACATACAATCTGTCCCTTTGCTCAATCTCATTGTTCTCACTCGGTTTCCTTTGTTGTGTGTCCACCGTCGCAGTGTGGCGGCTAGATTGGTGGACATACATACATTCCTCATCTGTGCTTATTCAGTCTTGTGTCGCTGTTAGCAATCGCCATCTCTGGCGATTGCCTTCTCACCTGTTCTTCATGGTTGTGTGTCCACCGTCGCAGGGTGGCGACTAGATTGGTGGACACACATACCCTCTGTCGCTTTGATCTCTCTCTTTCAGGGCTATCTTGCCCTGCGTTACTTCCCTTCGTGCAATTCCTGTCTTGTGTCTGTGGCAGGGCAGAGGAGCTGTTCTTCTGCACTCCACAGCTCCATCTGCCGACAGGAATTTCCCTCTACAGGTGCATTGCACTTTTTGCTGGGTTCCCTCAAATTATACGCTTGTGGAGGATTTCCGCAGTGTCAGCGCACACGTCTTGTGCGCTGATCACGGAGAGAATCTCAAAATCGTTACATATAGGCATCAAGAATTGCTCTACAGCCAAAATTGTAGATTGTAGTTAAATTATTGGTTTTCATAGCAATGACCTGTTCAGGGGCGTAACTAGACATCACTGGGCCCCCCTGCGAAACTTTGGATTGGGCCCCCCCTCGCTTTCTGCACAGGTAAACTGAGGACCAGTGTGTTTTCCCCATGCTGATAAAAACACTTAGACTTAAAGGAAACGTCAGGCAATCTATGCTACCCCCAGATCTACTTACCCAGGGCTTCCTCCAGCCCCTTGCAGCCGACAAGGACTTGTCGCAGCTCTGCTCCCAGTATATACATACACAGACAGCCGTATTATTTTACTACATGAGAGCACATGCTATATGGAGGGACAACAATGACATGCTGAACATAAGATATAATATTCATTCACTGTAACTTTGGCAAAACATTCAGAATGTCACTGATTGATACTGTTATTACGGCATCTTGGACTCCATGTGAGAAAACAAGCTCTCAATGAGGCAGCAACAGTCAGACATCAATCTCCACTCCATTGTGTTGTAAAAGTAATCAGAGCCATAAGGTCATTAGCCTGTGTGTGATAAGAATCTAGGAACCCTTTCGGAGTGATTGCTGAAAAGGGAAAATCTACAACTTTTTTTCCAACTGTGACTCCTTTTTCTGTAATATTGTACATGAAGTCATTAGAACTGCTGCAGTGTGAGACAGATGTTTTTTTTACAAACCCTAGGGAGCAGGGACAGTGTACAAATTCCAAAGTGTGTATGAGTCCTTATCTGTGTGGTGGACACATGCAGTCAATACAACAATGGTGTGAGAGCAGAATATATTTTTTCTCTCCATGCTCTTAGCTGTCAGTCCCCCTGTGGCTTCTGGGCCCCCCTGCGGAGGCATCCCTTGCAGGGTCTATTGTTACGCCACTGGACCTGTTAGATACTGTTTTGTTTTCCTCTGTTGCCAGTTTCTTCTTTCACCAAGCCTTTATTCTGCCAGATTTCTTTGTGTCCAGTGGCAGCTTCAGCTTCAAATCTTAGGGGGAGGCGGGGCACAAAGGGGGCATGTTGGATGGCTGGTGGGGCCTATTTGGGTAATACAAATCGATGTTTGCATGGTGAGCTTTAGATATTTTTTGCCTTAGGGCTGGTTCAGACGGAGCGTTTACCGCAAGCATTCGGACCGTCGCGGTAAAAGCTCCCATTCAAGTGAATGGGAGCGTTTACACCGAGCTTTTGCGCGCTTTTACCCAAACGCGGCGTTCGGGTCCCGATTTTCGCGAGCGTTCGGGCTGCCTCTGGAAGCAACATGTAGCTTCCAGGGAGCGGCCAACCGCGACGGCTAATGTTCCCCTACGGGAAAAAAAATGCGACCGCATCACGACGCGACCGAAGGCTACTGAAAGCCTGACCGCGCAGCCGCCGCAACGCCCCCAGACGCGACGCTACGCAGACGTCCGTCTGAACCAGCCCTAACTCAGTTGATAAAATGAAGGCTACCTAGTTCAGCAATGATAGGAACCAAATGTTAACGTCACAAACAGAACTAAGAGGCTTTTGAGCAGAGCAGATTGTCCAAATTACCTACAGATGACCAGGAAGAGGCAGGAGGGAGAGAAACATTGTGTATATAATTGCTTATCTTAGTAGTTAAGCATTGCTGGAGAGCTTGTATTTTAAAGACAGGACATTTTGAATGACGATTATTATTCTGATTCAAAACTTCATGACTGTAAAATGCAAGCTCTAGTTTATTGTCTAATATTAGACAATCAGATAGAGAGAATTTTTTTTGCAAATATAAGTGTCATTCAGGTACATAAATTACAAGGGATCTTGCAAGGATTGTGAGGTATGTATGGCAAATAGATGAGATCCTTGGTTTACTTAATGTCTACATAGACTCGGGCTGACATGGAGAGTTTTTTTTTACAGGCCCTATCCTGTTCAGTGTACGTGGCTGGAGCCTGGAAACCTGGAAACAGTTAAGTGTCTGGTACAGAGTGTGGGTGGGGGGGGGAGACAGTGATTCACAGGGGGGACCAATGCCCCAGCGTGCCTCAGTGTAGTGCCGCCCATGTTTGTGTCTTGACTTTAAATCCTAATTCTTCAATCAAGTCCTTGTCCCTTGTTCCATTATATTGAAAACACTTCATCTGGAAACATGAGGATAAACCTACATGGTAGATAAAACTTCTTAGTTAATGTCTGCCTGATGTAAAAACTCTGACTGGTGGCACCGAAGTATGGCAGCCTCGGCTCTTGACTTTCAACATTATCCCCCTCCATCCTTCCAGAACCTGCATGAGCCAAAAACAATTCCGGGTACAATTCCCCATTTGTACTTAGCAAAATAAATTATTCTGATTCTGAAGTGTGCTTGCTGTTCCTTGGCCGTCCTGGACAGCTCCTCCCCCCCTCTTCCAACCCAACATGGCCATGTTCCCCCATCTATTTGTGGCTTACATGGTACCACATGCTGCTGCTATAGCTGGATTGTCATTATTAACAACATCGAAAAATAAACTCATTATCTATGATGTTTGGTCTCCCGAGACTCATCAGATCGCAGCTCAGAAAACTATAAAACAGCCTGAGATAATGAGAGGCACATATAACCCTCTGCAGGAGATGGGCTTGTCTGAAGAAAACAAACTCACAAATTAATATACAGACTCCATATTTCCCGGATAGAAGGTGAGAGGATCGGGGAGCTTGTACAACGTACGGCGCTACACAACTCCTCAGTGATGGCTTTCTGCTACGCTAGAAGCATTTCTCACACAATAAAGTTGTTTTTTAAAAATTATGCTTACAGATGAAACTCAAAAAATTAAAATATCGTGCAAAAGTCCATGTATGTCAGTTATTCAACTTAAAGGTGAAACTAATACATGAAATAGACTCATTACATGCAAAGTGAGATATGTCAAGCCTTTTTGGTTATGATCTTGATGATTATGGCTTACAGTACCCCAGCGTTTCATTCCACAGCCACAGGTACTCAATATTCCATCAAACAGAACAACACTTCCCTATCAAAATATATCATTTACGTCATAACCTGTGCCTGTCGTCTCCAGTATGTGGGCAGGACAACACAAATGGCACGTAACAGGATAGGACAGCACAAGAGAAACATCTTAAATAAATTTCCCTTCCACAGTGTCTCCAGGCATTTTCATTCACACCACCACAGTAACCCAGACTCCTTCTCCATAACCTTGATTGACTCTATTGGTGAGACTACACCCAACGCCCATGAAAATCTCAAAAAAAGAGAAATGTATTGGATCCAAGTACTCAAAACCCTTATTCCAGAAGGACTGAATGAAGTACTGGAAAAGGTTTACTGAATGTTGGATCCACATATAGCCGCTATAGTTTTTAAATGTCGCTCTCTTTTTATTATTATTATTATTATTAGTATTATTAATTTTAAATTTATTTATTTATTTATTTTTAATATTTATTATTATTATTGTTATATATATATATATATATATATATATATATACATTTTTATTATTATTATTATTATTATTATTATTATTATTATTATTATTATTATTATTATTTACACATATTTTTTATAAACTTTTTATTACCACGTTATCTCCCTCACACTCCAAAATGTTTGTTTACCTCATTATTACTGATGTCCAAAAACTAAATTGGGTGCTGGCTTGCTGTGCCGGGATTTGAACCTGGGTCGCCTGTGTTGGAGGCAGAGCCCTTGACCATTACACTATGTAGCCACTATAGGCAGCAGCCATCACGCCAGTGTGTAAGTTTTCACACTTGGTACTTTTCCATCTCTACTCCGCCCCACAGCAATGACATCATACGTTCCACATGGCAGTTGCTGATTGGTGGAAAAGCTTACACTCCCCCTTCTTAAGACACTGGAGCATTCTATGTGATTACAGAGGCGCTCAGTGTGGTTTTGATGCTGTTAAGGTAAGCCAGTGTTCAGGCAACGCTGGTCTGTTGTTTGATTGTCTCATTGTTCTATTGTTTTATTGTTTAACAGAGATCATTATCACTACCATTTCTAGTACTATTATACTTTGATTGACCTCGTCCTCATCCTGGTAATAATACATATGTTTACCCTATATTCTATAGATAATAATATGTATATATATATATTTTTTACTTTATATTTTTGTTCTGTATTTTTACTCCATATTTTTACTCTATATATTTTTACTCTTTGTCCTTTTAGCTGTAAATACGTTTTTACCTCTCTTGGTGACACGTTTGCCCTCCCCCGTCTTTCTTTAAATTTAGACCCAATACTGAATCAACAGGTAGCTCCCATTTATTATTATATACCACTTGATCCCATTAAGGAACATATTAATTTACATGCATTTATTCACCTGATCAAATGTACCTCTATGTATAACTGTTGCATGAAAAGCAAAAGGAATACAGTGGCCAGTAGAGCTAATAGGCTAAATCCTGAGTTTTCTACATGAAAATGTTCTGCATAAAATCACTTTGCATAGAATTGCATGATTTAAGAGTGTTGCATAATAAGTACCTCTGAATATGTTTTGATGTTCATATAGTTATGTTTTGACATTGAATTGTTTGTGAACATGAGCGATACTCACAAAACCTGCCTTACACTATGTCCTCTGACACTTTGTTTTCAGCTGTATGCTCCTTTTTCATTGGCCTGATGAAGCGGGATTGAGCCCGTGAAACGCGTTGCCTATTTTTACTGTGGAGTATAAATAAATTGTTGTTTGACTGTTGATGCCACAGTCCTTCCTTTGTTTGCTTTGTCCGCATGGATGGGATAGGCCCACCACTGCCCCATCGGTTTTAAGCTCGTTTAAGTGACTTTTATTCTATTGGCGCCTCTGGAAAGCTTCTACATATTGCTAAGTCCACCCTTGGTGGAGGGTTGTACCCAACTTCTTCCCATCTACAGAGAGCGACTTTTAATCCTGAGTGGGGTCAGGTTAATCTCCCCACCTGCCTTCACAGTGGTTGCCTAATGGTAACCCTGGTTTGTGAGTATTAAATTGTTATATTACTCATTATTAATTATCATCTATACAATATCACACTATTGGGCTCTTGGTGTCCCCCCTCCCTTTATGGCTTACAGTTTGTGAA
This sequence comes from Hyperolius riggenbachi, assembly GCF_040937935.1. Lineage (NCBI taxonomy): Eukaryota > Metazoa > Chordata > Amphibia > Anura > Hyperoliidae > Hyperolius > Hyperolius riggenbachi. Next base: position 672,047,263 of record NC_090646.1, read on the forward strand.
CAGCAAAATCTCAGCCCATTAGAATATTGTGAAAATATTCAATATTCTCGGCTCAAAGGGTCAAACTCTAATCAGCCAATTCATCCAAAACACCTGCAAACGGTTCCTATTTCATATATTAGTTTCACTCCCTTAAAGAGAAACTCCAACCAAGAATTGAACTTTATCCCAATCAGTAGCTGATACCCCCTTTTACATGAGAAATAGAATGATTTTCACAAACAGACCATCAGGGGGCGCTGTGTGACTGATTTTGTGCTGAAACCACTCCCACTAGAGGCTCTGAATACCGCGGTACTCCTGGCAACTGTAACAATGTTCACACACAGGAAATGGCTGTTTACAACTGTCTAACAGCCAGAACAGCTAGAAACAGATACATAACATGCCCACAGTAACAATGTCACCATGTAATAAATGTCAGAATGTGAATCTGGGAGAGGAAAGATTTTACAATGGGCAAACACTGACTAAATCATTTATACATAATTATGGTAAAAATGAAGCACTTTTTTTATTACATTATTTTCACTGGAGTTCCTCTTTAAGTTGAATTACTGAAATAAATAGACTTTTGCACAATATTCAGATTTTTTGAGTTTCACCTGTAGTACTTCTCTTACTCAGGCCTCCAAGCAAACTTTGAATGAGGTCCCCTAACCCGGCTCTCCCTCTCTCTCTCCTCCATGTGGCCAATCACCCATCACACATGTTGGCAGTTGCCACCATCTGCAGCAGAGTAAGTGCAGAAAGCAGTGTAATACTTACCTGTTCCATTACTCTGCTTCCTGCGCTTATCCTGCCAGCGGCGGCAGCCTTTAGAAGGTTGGTTGCAGATGCTATTGTTACTCCAGTGACTCCTGGATAAAACCACCCCCCGCTTTTCCAGTAAAAAATTGCAGAATCCCTGGATAAGCCCCCCTTTACCACCAGCCCTTCTGTGAAGGTAGAGATGAGCTTCCAAATTTCAATTCCTAAATTATTAGGCCAATCAGAGAATTGGAAAGTGTACCGTAGTTGCCAATTGGTAATGTGGATTAGGCATAACAACTTACATCTGCTAAATAAAACAGATTCCGTAATTTATTTATTTTTTATTTAACTTTATTTTCAATAATTGCAAAAAAAAAACAACAACATCAACAACAAAAAATTCAGCAGAAAATGGAAATTCTGATTTACTCGGAAATTAGAAATTCCCGCAGGATTTTTTTTTCCTGAGATCCGCGGAAATCGGAAATACACTTATTGGAGAATGAAATGCCATTGGAATCGGAAACCAACATTTCTGACCATCCCTAAGGTAAAGGACCATATATATGTTATGACCAGCAAATGAGGTGAAAGGGAATATTTAAAAATAAACAGAACTATGGTAAACCAGCATATCAGAGCAACATATCAAACATCAGATGATGAATCATAGGAGACATCATATAAGACATTACATGCCACTACAGGAGACATCATATAATATCACATCCAAAAACATAAAATAAACATATGAAACATGATGATACGAGGCTTCATATGAATGCATTGCTGACAGTTATCCAAACTCAGACCTTCACTCGCAGATAAGCCGACCCCAACTTTTCAAGCAATTTTGGGTATAAAACTTCAGGCTTTTCTGTGAGTCTATGATTCTGTATATAGCATTTGCAATACAGGAAGAGAAAAAAGTTATCCAAATGGATTAAAAGTCAGCCAATACATATATCCCCATACAGGGGAAAGATGCAAAACAACCATAAAGAAATGATATATGGTGCCTGAAAAAGACCAAAGTTTCTGGACAGTGGTAATGTGAAATGAGAGGGATATGGAGGTTGCCATATTTATTTCCTTTTAAGCAATACCAGTTGCCTGGCTGTCCTGCTGATCCTCTGCCTCTAATGCTTTTAGCCATAGCCCCTGAACAAGCATGCAGCAGATCAACAAGCCTGGATTTATACTCTTTGTGCCCGTAGGCCAACTATGTTGTAGCTCCCCTTTCTTGTGCAGTAGCGCCCCTCCCACTCCATGTGCAGCCCTCCTTCCATGTGTAACATTAATGTACAACAGGCTCCTCCCATTCCATGTGCAGCCCTCTTTCCATGTGTAACATTAATGTACAACAGGCTCCTCCCATTCCATGTGCAGCCCTCCTTCCATGTGTAACATCCATGTACAACAGGCTCCTCCCATTCCATGTGCAGCCCTCCTTCCATGTGTAACATCAATGTACAACAGGCTCCTCCCATTCCATGTGCAGCCCTCCTTCCATGTGTAACATCCATGTATAACAGGCTCCTCCCATTCCATGTGCAGCCCTCCTTCCATGTGTAACATCAATGTACAACAGGCTCCTCCCATTCCATGTGCATCAATCCATGTAGAGCAGCTTTCTTTCATGAACGGCTCCCTTGGGTATCATCTTCCCCTTTTCATGTGCTGCTCCCCATTTTCAGCCTCCTCTTTCATATGTAGTAACCCCTCCTTCATGTCCAGGTGCCCCCTGGGGCTGCAACATCCCAAGACCCGGGCCTCTGTGGCCTTTCCTAAAATCCTGTCCTGCAGATCAGAAGACTCTGACTGAAGTGTGACTGGATTATGTGCATGCTTGTTTCTGGTGTTATTCAGACACTACTGCATTCCAATAGATCAGCAGGACTACCAGGCAACTGGTATTGTTGAAAAGTAAATAAATATGGCAGCCTCCATATCCCTCTCACCTCGGGTTCTCTTTAAAGGGAACCTAAATGGAGAGGGATATGGGTGTTTCCTTTTAAACAATACCAGTTGCCTGGCAGTCCTGCTGATCTCTTTGGCTGCAGCAGTGTCTGAATCACACACCTGAAACAAGCATGCAGCTAATCCAGTCACACTTCAGTCAGAGCACCTGATCTGCATGCTTGTTCAGGGGCTGTGGCTGAAAGCATTAGAGACACAGGATCAGCAGGAGAGTCAGGCAACTGGTATTATTTCAAAAGGAAAAATCCATATCCTTCTCAGTTTAGGTTCCCTTTAACAATAAATGATAGCTGATGTTCAGCCTCTGTAATCTGCAGTCTCACAGACACGGGGCTCACTGGCATGCTTCCACGTTCTAATGACTTTATATAGCAGCACTTCTATTTATGACTTCTGGAAGTGGACTTAATGCAGCTTAACATTGCTGCTTTAGGCCCAGTGCACACCAAAAAAACCTCCAGCAGATCTGAAAATTGCTAGAGGTTTTTGAAGCAGATTTCAGAGCAATCCTAGCGTTTTCTGGAGCGTATTTGTGTAGCAGATTACATATATTGTTACAGTAAAAGCTGTTACTGAACAGCTTCTGTAACAAAAACGCCTGGCAAACCGCTCTGATCTAGCGTTTTCAGAGCGGTTTGAGCTTTTCCTATACTTTACATGGAGGCAGAAACGCTTCTGCAAACCGCAAAAGTGCCGCAGGAGGCACGTTTGCGGTTTGCTAAAAACCTCAAACCGCTGGTGTGCATCATCCCATTGTGATACATTAGCCAAGCGTTTTCACAGGCGGCAGTGGTTTTGAAAACGCTACCAAAAACGCTTAGTGTGCACCAGGCCTTATTCAATACCTCACAGGAGCCTATAGGCACAGATGTCCTGGCACCCTAGACTCCGCCCTCCATGCATGCAGGCCCAGATTTACCTCACAGGAGCCTATAGGCACAGATGTCCTGGCACCCTAGACTTCCCCCACCATGAACCTACAAACCCCCGCCGAACTGCACCGCAAAATGACCCCATTTTAGAAAGAAGACACCCCAAGGTATTCCGTTAGGAGTATGGTGAGTTCGTAGCAGATTTTATTAAAAATGTAAATGACAATTTTTTTATTTTTTTTTTACACACAATTTTCCATTTACAGAGAGATTTCTCCCACCCAGCATGGGTATGTGTAAAAATACACCCCAAAACCATTATACTACTTCTTCTGAGTACGGCAATACCACATGTGTGGCACTTTTTTGCAGTCTAGGTGCGCTAAGGGGCCCAACGTCCTATTCACAGGTCATTTTGAGGCATTTGTTTTCTAGACTACTCCTCACGGTTTAGGGCCCCTAAAATGCCAGGGCAGTATAGGAACCCCACAAGTGACCCCATTTTAGAAAGAAGACACCCCAAGGTATTCCGTTAGGCGTATGGTGAGTTCATAGAAGATTTTATTTTTTGTCACAAGTTAGTAAAAAATGACACTTTGTGAAAAAAACAATAAAAATCAATTTCCGCTAACTTTTGACAAAAAAAAAATCTTCTATGAACTCGTCGTCATACACCTAACAGAATACCTTGGGGTGTCTTTTTTCTAAAATGGGGTCACTTGTGAGGTTCCTATACTGCCCTGGCATTTTAGGGGCCCAAAACCGTGAGTAGTCTGGAGACCAAATGTCTCAAAATGACTGTTCAGGGGTATAAGCATCTGCAAATTTTGATGACAGGTGGTCTATGAGGGGGGGAATTTTGTGGAACCGGTCATAAGCAGGGTGGCCTCTTAGATGACAGGATGTATTGGGCCTGATCTGATGGATAGGAGTGCTAGGGGGGGTGACAGGAGGTGATTGATGGGTGTCTCAGGGGGTGATTAGAGGGGAAAATAGATGCAATCAATGCACTGGGGAGGTGATCGGAAGGGGGTCTGAGGGGGATCTGAGGGTTTGGCCGAGTGATCAGGAGCCCACACGGGGCAAATTAGGGCCTGATCTGATGGGTAGGTGTGCTAGGGGGTGACAGGAGGTGATTGATGGGTGTCTCAGGGGGTGGTTAGAGGGGGGAAATAGATGCAAGCAATGCACTGGCGAGGTGATCAGGGATTGGGGTCTGAGGGTGTTCTGAGGGTGTGGGTGGGTGATTGGGTGCCCTAGGGGCAGATAGGGGTCTAATCTGATGGGTAGCAGTGACAGGTGGTGACAGGGGGTGATTGATGGGTGATCAGTGGGTGATTAGATGGCAGAACAGATGTAAACAATGCACTTTGGAGGTGATCTGAGGGTAGTTGTTTGTACATCTCACCAGCAGCCGCTGTAGAGATACGTAGAGGGCGCACTTCTCATGCGTAGCTGGCCGCAACTGATGTCAGTGGCGGGACCCGGTTCCCGAAGCTGCGGGCAGCAAAGGACGGTGGCGTGGGAGCGATCTGAGCAGATGGGGCTGGAGAAAGCCCCAGGTATGTCAAAAATCTTATGAATGTATCAGCTCCAAGTCCCTTTAAATATGCAAAATAATGTTTTTTTAAATTGTCATTTTTCTGAGTTTAAAAACCATTTTTCTTTGCATTTTTTAAAATCGATTTTCTCAAAAATACAAAGTCTTTTTGAAAAATTATTTTTTTTTACCTTTTCCCACTATTCTTCTTAACATATGTAGTAGAAATTTAATTTTGGTGACAATGGGGAATTAACTATTAACTGCTAATGTCGGCACAAAATTATGCAAAATTTGAAATTAGGGTTGCTGATTATGTTTACCAACAAAATAAATAACGATTTTTCCTGAAATTTCGCATTATGGTTTTGCATCACAATTGCAAAAGAACGATTATGTGAAATTTGGTATCAGATACTTATTGGGATGCATTTGAATGCTTAGTTACGGTTTCCCTTTAATACAGAAGGCCATGAAATGTTTGGTAATGTCTATAGAGTCAAATGCCAGACAATGTGTTTAGAGCTTCAAATCTCATTGAATGCCTGCGTTTGTAAGCTTATCTCCTAACATTCCAGCATCCTCTATACATCCGTTCCACAGTTTACAGCTACAAAATCACCAAACTTTTCATATCCTGTTATTCCAAAATCACACACATTAAAACAAGATCCCCAGTAAATCCTTATAAAGATTGCCCCAGGCAACATAAAGTACCAACTAAAGAACCAACTGACTGAATCATCCAGCTAGGCTGAAGAAGATACCTGTACAGACATCCAGCTGCTAGCCAAAATCATCATGGTCAATGAAAGTTTGTTGAGTGTTTGTTCCTTTACCCTCCTGGCGGTCTATTAACCACTTGCCGACCAGTGGATTTGACACTGATCGGTGCTGCGTGGGCTCTACAGCCCGCAGCACCGATCAGGAGTCCAGCAGGGCGATCAGACTACCCCCCTTTTTTCCCCACTAGGGGGATGTCCTGCTGGGGGGGTCTGATCGCCGCCGGCCATCTGCGTTTTGCGGGGGGGGGGGGGGGGGCTTCTCAAAGCCCCCCTCCGCAGCCATTTCTGCCCTCACGCTCCTTACCTACCTCCCTCCCTCTCTCCGTAATGCGCAGGATGGAGTTCCGTCCTGCGCATTGAAGGATAGGCTTCAGCCTATCATATGCCGGCAATCCCCGGCCAATCAGAGGCCGGGGATCGCCGATCTGCCATACGGCGCTGCTGCGCAGCAGCGCCGTATGATGTAAACAGCGGGGATTTCTTCCCCGCCTGTTTACATTTTGCCGGAGAGCTGCGATCGGCGGCTCTCCGGCTGTTCACGGAGACACCCTCCGTGAACTGACATGGAAAGGCCGCTCGATCCATGGTAACCCGCAGACGACCAGTTTACGCCAATCGGTGTTAGCTGGTCGTCAAGAGGTTAAAAACCGCCAGGGGGCAGCGCAGCCGTTTTTTGAATTTTATTTTTAAATCATGTAGCGAGCCTAGGGCTCGCTACATGATAGCCGCTGTGCAGCAGCATCCCCCTACCCTCTTCGATCGCCTCCCACGATCGGCGATCAGGAGATCCCGTTCAAAGAACGGGATTTCCTGGAGGGCTTCCCCCATCGCCATGGCGACGGGGCGGGATGACGTCACCAACGTCATCGACGTCGTGACGTCATCCTGAATCCCGATCCACCCCTCAGCGCTGCCTGGTGCTGATAGGCCAGGCTGCACAAGGGGTCTAGGGGGGGCTCTGCGGCGCGGTGGATAGCGGTGAATCAGCACGGGGCGGCAGCGATCGGTGTGCTCACGCAGCTAGCAAAGTGCTAGCTGCGTGCAGCAAAAAAAGAAATTGTACAAATCGGCCCAGCAGGGCCTAAGAAAACCTCCTGCGCGGCTTACCCCGAACTACGTTCAGGGTTACCACCAGGAAGGTTAATCCCCCTTCCTCCCCTCTCTCTCCTTTCATTTTCTGCCCACTTCTATTTCTCTCTTTTACATCCCTCTCCTCTCTCTTCTCCCTCTTTCTTCTCTCTGTCTACTGTATTCTTTGTCCTCCCTGTACCTTTTCCCATCTAATCTTTTTCTCTCTCACCTCCTCTTATTCCCCTCACTTCTCATCCTTTCTTCCCCCCTCTCCTTCTCTTCTTTCTTCATCTTCTTCTCCCTCTCCTTTTTCTTCTCTCCCTTCTCTTTCTTCTCCATTTCCTCTCCCATCAGATGAGCAGAACAGCATTAGAAATGCCGAGTGAGATGCTATTATTTCTATGCTAATGCTTAAAGCGGAATATAACCCTGCATTTCAACTTTGCTCTAAAACATTATTTACAGCATATTATATGCAAAAAGCATTTTTTTTTTACTAGACCAGCATTGGAAGGGTTAAACACAGAGGTTTTAAGTTCCGTGCAGACGTTCAGATAGTTACATTCTATTTAGTTATATGTATATATTTAGAAATGTTACACACTCTTTGGCTGTCCTCCAAGCTCCTTCTCAGTGAGAGAGATGAGTCACAATAAACACTTAGATACATATTTGTAAACAAAAAGTATCTAACTCAAGTTCAGATGCGTCTGCAGAAATCTCTAGGGACTTTAAAGCCCTGTGTAACCCTTCCAATGCTGGTCTAGTAAAAAAAAAAAATGCTGGTTGCATATAATATACTGTAAATAATGTTTTAGAGCAAAGTTGAAATGCAGGGTTATATTCCGCTTTAAAGTGGAATAAAACCCAGCATTTCTTCTTTGCTCTAAAAAACTATTTACAGCATATTATATACAACCAGCATTTTTTTTTTACTAGACCAGCATTGAAAGGGTTACACACAGGGCTGGAAAGTTCAGTGCTCTAAATGTGGATGCATCCGAAGTGTAGATTATGTTATCTTGTGTTTACTTAAATGTATCAAGTGAGGAATGTGACATTCTCTGACTGTGCAGAAGTAGAGATGGCCCAAACGGTTTGCCCGCAAACGGTTCCAGGCGAACTTTGGGTGGTTCGCGTTCGCCGGCGAAGGCGAACTTTTGCGGAAGTTCGATTCGCCCCCATAATGCTCCATTAAGGTCAACTTTGACCCTCTACATCAGAGTCAGCAGGCACATTGTTGCCAATCAGACTACACTCACTCCTAGAACCCCACCCCCCCTTATAAAAGGCAAGATTCTCCAGCCGTTTTACTCACTCGTCTGCCTACAGTAATTAGTTAAGGGACAGCTGCTGACAGACTCTGCTAGGGAGACCTTAGTTAGGCTCTAGTAGGCTTGTTAGCTTGCTCCTGGCTGATTGTTATTCCTTATATTGCACCCCACCACAGCTCCCTCACTCCTCCCTTCCTCACTCCCTCACTCCCCCCTCCTTCACTCCTGAGGAGGAGGGTCTCGTCTTCCAGGGAATTGTAGAATTTCAAAAGCCAGCTTACGTACATTGGCCGGGAATTGAACCTAGGTCTAGTGCTCGGTAGGCAGCTCTCCTCACCACTATACAACCACCAACACTACATGCTGAAGCCAGCCTAGCATGTACCATTATGATATATCCAAGAGAAAAATGAGCTCGCTTAGGGATTTGTAGGATGTCAAAAGCCAACTCACATACATTGGCCAGGAATCGAACCCAGGCCTACCACGTGGTAGACTGCTATCCTAACCATTATACCACCAACACAACACACTACAATGCTACATGCTGAAGCCAGACTAGTCAGGACTGAGTCAGCCACTTACATACCTGATATTTAACTCTTTCAGGCAGAGAAAGAAAAAAAGGAACACAGCATAGTTATTTGTGTGCTAGGCACTGTACATACCCATGTCTATCTCATTTTGTCACACGTCACTTCGGGTATCCTTTAAGTAACCGTATACAATGCCAAGCAGTGGTAGCTAAAGCAAATAAACTTCTGGGATGCATAAAAAGGGAAATAATATCTTGAGATGCTAGTATACAGTACTACTCCCTCTGTATAAGATGCTGGTATACTACTCCCTCTGTATAAAATCACTTGTGAGGCCACATCTGGAGTATGGAATACAGTTTTGGGCATCACACTATAGAAAGGACATTGACCTTCTAGAACGGGTACAAAGACAGGCAGCTAAATTAATTAGAGGGATGGAAGATCTTACTTACCCAGAAAGGTTGGACAAACTGGGCTTATTTAGCTTGACAAAAAGGTGACTGAGAGGTGACCTGATTTACATGTATAAATACAGAAGGCAATACAAAAACTTGGCAGATGAGCTTTTTGTCCCTAGGGTTGTACAGCAGACAAGGGGACATTATCTTTGTATGGAGGAAAAAGTTTTTGCCATCTATTTAGAATGGGGTCCTTCACAGTGAAAATGGTTAAAATCTGGAATATCTTACCTCAGGAAGTAGTTATGGCAAACTCTATGGAGTTGTTTTATTAAGCTAAAAGCAACGCAGCTAAATATGAGGAGGGCGAGGTGTGCGCACACTACACACGGTGGTGCAGCGTAGCTTGCGCTGATAACTTACATGTGCTCCTTCAAGTGACAGGAGGCCTATTGGGACAATCAAAGCATCGGGATCACGTCCTAGGAAGCCGACAGGGCTCAGGGCAGGATGAGTGGAGCGGCCGTTATGTGCATGAGAACACGCATAAGTTACCAGCGCTTGCTATGCCGCACTACTAAACGTAGCGTGCGCACATCTCACGTTCCTCACCAAGCTCAATGAATCAATATCTGCATTTAAAGAGGGTTTGAATGCTTTGCTTTCATTGAAGGGTAGGTAATTCCCGGGAGAGCTGACTGCCATATTGAGTCGGAAAGGGATTTCTCCTTTTAAGGCTAATTGGTCCATGCCTTGTAAGGTTTTTCCCCTTTCCCTGGATCAACTGTGATATGATTTTTTTTTCTGATTTGGTGGACGGATTTTAACCAAACTATGTAACTTTGATATTAGTAGGGGAATAGATTTGAACGTAGGCAGGAGAATAACTAGATCAGGGTGTGCTGTCTTTCAGCTTCACCCTGCGCCCAAATTTTCCTGCACCGGTGTTACATGTATGTTCTTATTGGCTATATCTAAACAGTATCTCACAGACAGTATAGATGCAATCCATGATCAGTAGGGTGCCAATCTGCAATCAACAGAAAAAGAGGATTCAATCAAATGTCGGTTGAGACGGGAGGTCTGGAGAAGAACCCCAAAGTCTCCTGGCAGCTTACATAGGAAACATTACAAGAGACTACATTCCTTGACTTAACTAGTACTATGATGGCAAATGTGTATAATGTATTAGCCAGGACCGGGGGTATCTATCTGATATTTCCTTACTGGAGACTTAAAGGGATACTGTAGGGGGGTCGGGGGAAAATGAGCTGAACTTACCCAGGGCTTCTAATGGTCCCCCGCAGACATCCTGTGTTGGTGCAGCCGCTCCCCAATGCTCCGGCCCCGCCTCCAGTTCACTTCTGGAATTTCTGACTTTAAAGTCAGAAAACCACTGCGCCTGCGTTGCCGTGTCCTCGCTCCCGCTGATGTCACCAGGAGTGTACTGCGCAGACACAGACCATACTGGGCCTGCGCTGTGCGCTCTTGATGACATCAGCGGGATCGAGGACACGGCAACGCAGGCGCAGTGGTTTTCTGACTTTAAAGTCAGAAATTCCAGAAGTGAACCGGAGGCGGGGCCGGAGCATCGGTGAGTGGCTGCACCAATACAGGATGTCTGCGGGGGACCATTAGAAGCCCCGGGTAAGTTCAGCTCATTTTCCCCCGACCCCCCCCTACAGTATCCCTTTAACCACTTAAGGACCAGGGGATTTTTGGCTGATCTGTGCTGCGTGGGCTCTCCAGCCCGCAGCACAGATCGGGTTTTAGGCAGGGCGGTGAGACTTCCCCCCTTCTTTCCCTACTAGGGGGATGTCCTGCTGGGGGGGTCTGATCGCCGCCGGCTGTTTGTGATTTGCGGGGGGGACTCCTCAAAGCCCCCCCCCCCGCAGCGCTATTCCTCCCTCCCTCTCCTTCCCTTCCTCCCCTTCACTCCTTTGTCGGCACAGGACGGCGATCCGTCCTGTACCGCCTCTAATAGGCTTCAGCCTATCAGACGGCGGCGATCCCCGGCCAATCAGAGGCCGGAGATCGCCGATCTCCTTTACGGCGCTGCTGCGATGGATGGAAACGCGTGTTTACATTTCGCCTGCGAGCCACGATCGGAGGCTCGCAGGCTGTTCACGGAAACAATTACACATTGCCCAGAGGGCTAAACCATGAATACCAAAATATTGGTCAGTAATAGAGAAACACCCTCCGTGAACTGACATGGAAGTTTCCATGGAAACACCACTGCGACCTGCCGACGCCTATCGGCATTAGGCGGTCGTTAAGTGGTTAAATACCATCATAAACCATTGCCCTATCATCACCAAACAACTCAAGGCTAGAAATTGTCTGAAGAGCTCTGTACCTGCAAGCAGTGGGCACGGTGCTTTGTCAGTAGGAGAGGGTTTGTTGCAACCCTGGCAATGCACCCTACCTGCTAGTGATGGCCATAGTGACCTGGAAAACAGAGCTAAGGGGAACCCCCACACATTGGGAGTGGGAAGTCCTCTCTTTGCTCACTATTAGTCACTGTGACAGGACTGGTGTAGCTAAGAAGAGGTCACACACTCAGGCCCAGTGCACACTGAGCGGATCCGCCGGCCGCATCCGCCTGGTAATCCGCTTGGCTAATGTATATGAATGGGCTGGTGCACACCGGCGGTTTGAGGTTTTTTGCAAACCGCAAACATGCCTCCTGCTGCATGTTTGCGGTTTGCAAAGAACCTCAAACCGCCGGTGTGCACCAGCCCATTCATATACATTAGCCACGCGGATGCTCAGGGGGATGCGGCCGGCGGTTCGCATCCAAATCCGCTCGGTGTGCACTGGCCCAAATATCTGCACTCCGCACCCAAAACCGCTATGTTTTGTGGATCTGCTAGTGGTTTTGGTGTGCACTGGGCCTAAGTCAGAAGGCTGCATCAGATAAACAGTGGTGCTGGCTCTTGTCCAATTAGCTCGTGAAAAAGATACATCTCACCTATACATTATGAAGGAAGCATGGACTTCAGTAAAGTACACAACCAGTTGTCATTTGTGTGCTGTCTGTGGCAGCCTACTGGCCATTTAGTACATCAGTCCCCAAAAGTGGAATTTCCATTTAAAGGAAAGATTTAATGGTTCTACCCATTATAAAAGTGGCTTCTTGCATCCTTTCTGTCATCCCATGTGATACTTTTTTTTTACAGACCAACAGTGATCATACTGTATATTGACCTACAAACTGGTGTATCTAATCTGTGTCTTCTCCACAGATGGTGTACCTTGAAAACTGCACAGCAATCACTGAGATAGTCCTGGTTGGATTTAAGCCTCTTCAGAGCTTCAGGATTCCCATTTTTATCCTCGGTTTGATTATTTACCTTTTCATTTGCTGTGAAAATCTATTGATTACCTTCACCATTTCCAGCAGTGTTCAACTCAAGACTCCCATGTTTTTCATCATTCAGAGCATGTCCATATGTGAGCTGATCTACGTCTCCAACGTGGTTCCAAAACTGCTTAGTGACATCATTTCTGAAAGAGCGACCATCACTGTCATTGGCTGCATTGTACAATTAAACTTTTTTGGAACTGTAGGCGATATGAATTGTTTTCATTACGTTGTCATGTCTTATGATCGTTATCTGGCCATTTGTTATCCCTTACATTATTCCTCTATGGCAAATTATACAGTATATCTTGAGGTACTTTTTGGTCTTTGTATCTTTCCAGTGATATGTACGGCTGTCACATCCATACTTGAGAGCCAACTTCAGTTTTGTGGCCAAAACATCATTGACCATTTCTACTGTGATTTTTCTCCATTTTTGGACCTGGCCACCTCCGACACCACTCTGCCTCGTCTTGTGTCTGCTCTAGTGGTTGCTTTTGTAGTATTATTTACAATTGTGTTTGTTCTTGTATCTTATATCTTTATAATTCACACAATTCTCAAAATCCCCTCATCTTCAGGCCGGAAGAAGACCTTCTCGACTTGCAGCTCCCATCTCATAGCTTTTTCTTTGGTCTTTGGTCTCATTCTTGGGGTCTATTTGATGCCGGCTAGTATAGTAACACCACAGGTAGGAAGGACCTTCACTTTTGTTACCTTCTTCTGGACTCCGCTGGTGAACCCCATGATCTATTCTTTCAGAAGTAAAGAGTTTCGTAAAGCACTTTGGAGAAACATGAGGAAAACAAGGTGGACATTTTGAAATGAGTTCAACTATAGACTTTTTTCTACCGCTGACAAAATTGGCTTTTGAAAATCTGTGGGAGCTGCAAGGTATCCCCTAACCGCTGTCTCTGTGTAGCAAAAGAAAGTAATTAATTTTTTTACAGAAATTAGTTCACTAAGACCCCAATTGTAGAATTGAGAACACAAGATTATCCATGAAGAAAAGAAGTCCTGTTTGTAGCTGAGATAGGAAGAGACTGATGCGGGAAAAAAAAGGTCTATTCTCATGAGTTCAGAAAGCATGGGTCTGTAGTGAATACCGCTATTACATTGCATTACTATGGTCCCAGGCTCAGAAATGGATTAATATAAAATGGGGCCTATGCAAGATAGCAGTTTTTCTCCACCTGGCTTTTTTTTAGTAAAATTTGGTAAGGACTATCATCAGGGCCAGTTCTAGACTTTTTGCTGCCTGAGCCAGATTTGGGAGGATGCGCCTCCCCTCCCGATTTGGAATGATCGCGCAGCACCTGGCAATTTCCTCTGCTTCATTTATTGTTCTCAGTCAGCAAGGGAACATATGCAACAACTAGAGACATGACATGCTGCAGCTCCTTCTTACTCAGGACAGTAGTGCCACCTCCTCCCTTCTGGTGTGCAAGTCAAATGAAACACTGTTGCTCTCCTGCCTCCCCCTCCTCACTCACTATCAGACTCCTCACACAGCACAACAAGTTGCTTTTCCCCAATGATGCTCTCCTGCCTCCCCCCTCCTCACTCACTGTCAGACTCCTCACACAGCACAACAAGCTGCTTTTCCCCAATGATGCTCTCCTGCCTCCCCCCTCCTCACTCACTGTCAAACTCCTCACACAGCACAACAAGCTGCTTTTCCCCAAAGCTGCTCCCCTGCCTCCCCCTCCTCACTCACTGTCAGACTCCTCACACAGCACAACAAGCTGCTGTTCCCCAATGATGCTCTCCTGCCTCCCCCCTCCTCACTCACTGTCAAACTCCTCACACAGCACAACAAGCTGCTTTTCCCCAATGATGCTCTCCTGCCTCCCCCCTCCTCACTCACTGTCAGACTCCTCACACAGCACAACAAGCTGCTGTTCCCCAATGACGCTCTCCTGCCTCCCCCCTTGATCACTGTCAGACTCCTCACACAGCACAACAAGCTGCTTTTCCCCAATGCTGCTCTCCTGTCTCCCCCTCCTCACTCACTGTCAGACTCCTTACACAGCACAACAAGCTGCTTTTCCCCAATGATGACCTCTGCACCTCGCTCTCCTCTCGCTTCTCCTCCTACTCTCACTGCATGCTGTTAGTGTAAACACAGTACAAACATGCTGCCCCTGTAATGTCTGTGCCTGATGCAATCACAAAAACAATGATAAGGGGACATTACTACTTAAATATATAATAATAATATGGTAGGACATTAGACTATGACTGTGATAGGATTAGAGTGTGAGCTCCTCTGAGGACAGTCAGTGACATGACTATGTACTCTGTAATGTGCTGCAGAAGATGTCAGTGCTATATAAATACATAATAATAATATGGTAGGACATTACACTATGACTATGGTAGGATTAGAGTGTGAGCTCCTCTGAGGACAGTCAGTGACATGACTATGTACTCTGTAACGTGCTGCGGAAGATGTCAGTGCTATATAAATACATAATAATATGGCAGGACATTAGACTATAACTATGGTAGGATTAGATTGTGATGCCAATGACATTATTGAGAGACAACATTACACAATCTTAACATTTTTTATTGAGAGATAATAGAGTACAATTTTATAATATTTTCCATGGACTACTTTGTGCTTCTATGTAAATTAGTGGGTAGACAGAGGTTGAGGATATGATTATGTTTACAAAGTTTGAGGATGTATATATATATATGGACATGTGTTTTTTCCAAAATTTTTATTCAGATACTTGCTCGATAGTTCTAAACCTTTTTTTGTTTTTAGTTCTATAATTTTATATTTTTATGACAGAAGCTGTACATTTTAAGTGAAGTGATGCCTCCCTCATAGGTCAGCACATTCACCATCGCATATAGAACGACAAATCTGTATGCAAGTGGAGACACGGGTGGAACCGTAATGTGCGGCCCCCTGGCCGCATACTGTGATGGAACGCAAGTGCGTTCCAACAACGATCGGATCCTGTTGGCGTTCGTCACTATGGTGGAGCGCATGCGCGCTTCAGTGACGGCTGGGTTCACTTGCGTGAACCGGAAGTACTTTCCGTGCGTAGCGGAAGTGCCAGCTATGAGCGGCGGGTGCCATTCGCAATCATGCTGACCTAGAGAGAGGTAATTATGGCTACCTAAACGTATATATTTGTAGTTTGCTCGCCCGCTCTCGTATCCCCTGATGACGGCGGAAGGCCGAAACTAGTCGGGACGAGAAGCGGGCAATGCTACACTGATTACTGATACTTATAGTACCACACGGAGTGGGAAGCGTTTGCTGCCAAGAGGGTTCCTACTGGAGTAGGACCCTCTAGATGTGAGTTTACTCTATCTGTTTTTAAACAATCCATGTATTCCAATAAAATTTGTTATTTATTATTCCACTGAGAGAATCCATATCTCCCTTTTTTGCACTGAGTTGCACTTTTAGGAGAGGAAGAATTTAACATTGGGATCTCTGGAGGTGGAACTGCATCATTCAAGGGCATACTATACAGCGCTGCTGCATTTGTTGACGGATTAGATTGTGAGCTCCTCTGAGGACAGTCAGTGACATGACTATGTACTCTGTAATGTGCTGCAGAAGATGTCAGTGCTATATAAATACATAATAATTATATGGTAGGACATTAGACTATAACTATGGTGGGATTAGATTGTGAGCTCCTCTGAGGAAAGGCAGTGACATGACTACAGTATGTACTCTGTAATGTGCTGCAGAAGATGTCAGTGCTATATAAATACATAATAATAATATGGGAGGATATTAGACTATGACTATGGTAGGATTAGAGTGTGAGCTCCTCTGAGGACAGTCAGTGACATGACTATGTACTCTGTAATGTGCTGCAGAAGATATCAGTGCTATATAAATACATAATAATTATATGGTAGGACATTAGACTATAACTATGGTAGGATTAGATTGTGTGCTCCTCTGAGGACAGTCAGTGACATGTCTATGTACTCTGTAAAGTGCTGCAGAAGATGTCAGTGCTATATAAATACATAATAATTATATGGTAGGACATTAGACTATAACTATGGTAGGATTAGATTGTGAGCTCCTCTGAGGAAAGGCAGTGACATGACTACAGTATGTACTCTGTAATGTGCTGCAGAAGATGTCAGTGCTATATAAATACATAATAATAATATGGGAGGGTATTAGACTATGACTATGGTAGGATTAGAGTGTGAGCTCCTCTGAGGACAGTCAGTGACATGACTATGTACTCTGTAATGTGCTGCAGAAGATGTTAGTGCTATATAAATACATAATAATTATATGGTAGGACATTAGACTATGACTATGGTAGGGATTAGATTGTGAACCCCTCTGAGGACAGTCAGGGACATGACTTTGCACTCTAGTGCGGCAGAAGATGTCATATTAGTAATCACATGACTAGAAAATTGTTATTTATTTATTCATTTAAAGATACTCTGAAGCGACAAAAAATTGTTATTTTTTACCTGCTAGTTTGCATAAGGAGTATAAGGAGAGGTGAAATGCCACATTCCAGCGGCAAAACAAGGGCTTTATACCCCCAAATCCCCGGGGGAAAATGCGGGGAGCACTTCCTGAAAGAGGCAGAGCTTAGCGCTGAGCTCTGCCTCTACTGAAGTCAATTCCCACTGATCGCCGCCTTTCCCCGCCCCTCTCAATCTTCCTTCACTGAGACTGGTGGGGAGAGGTGGAGATCTGAATAACTTCAGCAGAGGCAGAGCTACAGCACTAAGCTCTGCCTCCCCGGGCAGCAAAATCCAAGACTTTGAAAGTCGTGGATGTTTGCCCCGGGATTTGGAAGGTATCAACCCCTGGTTTTGCCACTGGAATGCTGTGTTTCATGTCTCCTTACTACGGTACTTATGGAAACTAGCAGGTAAAAATAACAATTTTTTTATCGCTTCAGAGTCTCTTTAACAATCTAACTGATGAGGCCTTCTCCCAATAACCTAAAAAGAGTGCTTTCAGATATCTCCCCAACCAAGAGAATAGAGGTTCATCGATATTAAAAATGTGAAAAAAAAATGAAAAAAAAAAACACAGGGGCACAAAAACATTTTTAATAAAAGAAAAGTGGTTACCTGTCAGAAAGTAGATGCACAAAAACAAAAATAAATACGTCTTACTGAATCTTGTGCATCCAAGTCTTTCTTTTTTAAACTTCTGTTTTATTGGCAACCCACAAAAGCCACATTTGTTTTATACACAAAACAGAACGGTAACCGTAATAAGGGAGTTTATTAAAAAGGGCACCTCATTCACATCAATGCAAATCTTTTCTCTATTGGCCCCAGGTGCATAAAAAGCGCACCATGCTAATATAAAACAATTATATAGTTTGTAAAAGGGCACCGCAAAAATATAAAACAAATATATTGCTTATTATCTTTAACTTTCATTTCCATACCAAATTTATTGATTACAATAACCCATTATTTAAAAAATAATCGTTCTAAAAGTCTATAATTATTTCTAAAACTGTTCCTATGCTTTCTCAGAAAGAATCATTTACATTTTAACTTTTTGCACCACAATGAGCAACTTCCATGATTCTCATCTTTGTTATAAATTATTGTCTTTCAACAAACTTACTTTAACCACTTCAGCCTTCAGTCGTTTTTCACCTTATGCATCCGAGCAATGTTCACCTCCCATTCATTCACCAATAACTTTATCACTACTTATCACAATGAATTGATCTATATCTTGTTTTTTCCACCACTAATTAGGCTTTCTTTGGGTGGTACATTTTCCTAAGAATTATTTTTTTCTAAATGCATTTTATCGGGAACATTAAGAAAAAGTGAAAAAAAATCATTATTTCTCAGTTTTTGGCCATTATAGCTTAATTAATAGGTGCTACTATTTTGCTAAGAATTATTTTTTTCTAAATGCATTTTATTGGGAACATTAAGAAAAAGTGAAAAAAAATCATTATTTCTCAGTTTTCGGCCGTTATAGCTTTAAATTAATAGGTGCTACTATAATTAAAATCCACATATTTTATTTGCCCATTTGTCTTGGTTATTACACAATTTCAATTACATCCTTATCACAATGTAGGGCACCAAAATTTTATTTGGTGCATTTTTTCAGTTTTGCGTCCATCACTATTTACAAGCTTATACATTAAAAAATGATTGTAATATACCCTTTTCTCATGCATATTAAAAAAGTTTAGACCTTTAGGTAACTATTTATGTTATTTATTGTAATTTGTTTTAATTAAAAAAAATATTGGGGTATTGTTGGAGTGTGTGTGTGTGTGTGTGTGTGTGTGTGTGTGTGTGTGTGTGTGTGTGTGTGTGTGTGTGTGTGTGTGTGTGTAAACAGTTAATTTTAAATGTAATAAATTGTATTTATTTTTTTTAAAAGTATGTAGATGAAGTTTTACTATTTGGCCACAAGATGGCCAGTCAATTTTTTTGTTTTTTAGTATTGTAAGCGAGCGCTCTTGCTTACAGGATGTGAATGGAGGACGGGAAACCTTTTTTCTTCAGAAAGATTGCGGGTCTTTCTAACGGGGACTTAGATCAATGAATGGGAACTGTGTTCCCATTCAGTGATCTCCGGGCTAACGGGCAGCGGCAAGGGAGCACATGGGCAAATGCGGGAGCAAGCAGCAGCGCACAGCAGCACAAGAGCAGCCTTTTGGATGTAGCAGCTATGTCCAAAAGGCAAAAATGGTTAAGCAACCAGAAATAAAAGTCCTGGCTTTGCAGGATGCATACATCTACTTTAATATCACTTTATACAGTAATGAACCATTGTTACATTAAGCTAAGTCTGTCTTTTGTCATACTTTGTTTTTAATTACTGTAATTTAAACATTAATACAGAGTTTATGGTAACTTGGTAAGTGTATAGTGTGGGGTATAGTACTGTTTTATTTTAACTAGGCCTATTTTTAACATTCCCGCCTGGTGCCAGATAATGGGAGTTTTACTATAATATATTTTTACAATTTGAGTATGTTAAATAAAACCTTTAAAAATCATATACACATTTATATTACACAAACAAAATGGGGATTAAGGTTAGGCACCACCAGGGGGGTCTTAGGGTTAGGTGCCATCAAGCTGGTCTTAGACTTAGGCACCACCAAGGGAAGGGTTCGGTGTAATAGTAGGGAGAGGTTGTATTATAATAAAATATTGGTAAGTATTAAAGATATTTTACTAGATGAATGAAGTAGTACAGTATCAGTAAATTAAACATCATTTTATCACTTTTACTGGTCCTCATTTTAGTAAACATAAAAACAGAGGTTACAGTTGAGAATAGTAGCATATCAGTATTATAACTGATATGCTACTACATATCCTGGTGCCCATTTTACTAAACAATACCTTTAACTAGTTACCCTACGCTGGGACAAGTATCAATGTCCCTGAAAATGTCATTTTAGCTCCCAGGGGTGTAGATCCTTGTCCCTGTCTGCCTGTTCCTGTCGCACACGTGCATGCGCATGGCCACAACCCCCTGTTCCCCCATTAGATCACAGATTGGGAACAGGAACATATGTTCCTTAACCCAATCTAAGTGTTTAAAGTTGAAATTATTGCTGTTACAACAAAAAACAGTAACAATTCCATTGTAAATGACAGTAACTGTCATTTCCTGTTGGTTGGAATGCAGCTTGAGCGATGTTCTAACCAGACAGTAAAATGTGACATCTAGTGGCCAAAAAGAATATTACAATTAGAAAAATAATAATATACATAACCTATGCCTATAAGAAACCCATGTCATTATGCTTTCTCTTTGCCCCCATATAACACAATTGTAAGAAAAAAAAGCTAAAGTGACAGAATTTAAAAGACAATACATAAATTGTGTATTAATGTTATTTTTGCAAATAAAATCACATAGTGGAAAAAGTACACCTTTATTTCCAAATAGAATATTGTCCCCATACATTGTACTAAGGACATAATTTAAAGGCTGTAATAACTGGCATTAATGGGCATATACAATGTGTGGGGTAGAATTACACTAGCATGTTTTATTTTAAAACTATAAATTACCTGAAAATTTAGAAAACATTTTTTTTATTTGTGTTTCTTCTTATTCACTTTAAAATGCATATAAAATAAAATTATTTTTAGCAAAAAGTACAACCCAAAGAAAGCTTTATTTATGGTGAAAAACCAATGTATAGATTATTTCAGTGTGATAAGTAGTGATAAAGTTATTGCCAAATAAATGGACACAGCTGTGAAATATGAAAATGTTACTGGTTTTCAAGGGGAAAACCCCTTAGAGGTGAAGTGGTTACTATTGTTTATATCTGGTGCCCTTTTTTACTGGAGCCTTTATTATATGCACACCAACACCTCCACTTGCAGGTGGGGAACAACAGACATAAAAAACAGAACCCAACGGACCCAACAAAAGAGGTGTAAAACAATGATTGTAACCCAAGGGCCAGATCGGCAGCATGACATTAGTAAAGCTAAATGGGGATACCACCAGGGCCGGATTTAGGCCAAGGCCACCTAGGCCATGGGCTAGGGCACCACAGGAGCAAGGGCACCAAAGCAACAGGCTAAACTGGTGCAGCATTTGCAAGCTTGCAAATGCTGCAATGCAGGGAGATCAGGCCTGATCATGGTACTCTGCTGCTAGCCACATGTGCAGCAGCCATCTTGTTCTCTGTGCACGTTTGCATTTTGGCCGGCGGCTATGGACTTGGGCAGCATTGGAGGCAGAGGGGAAAAGGAAGCTTCTGCACTGGAGACGAGCGGAGAAATGAGTGACACTGATAACTGCTGCGGTATGAAGACGAGCTGGCCACCTATACTGAAAGGTGTGGGGGGAGAGGAGGGATTAAGGGAGTCATCTGGCTACCTATACTGGAGGGAAAGGGGGAGGAGTCATCTCGCTACATATACTAAAGGGGGCTGCTGGTGATAGTGGCCTTGGGCGGTTAAGAGTACATATCTGGCCCTGGAAACCATCAGGGTCTTTGGACTTGGCTAGGGAATGACCTAAAGGCCTCAAGTACTTTGTCCTCCGTAATTTCGGCATCCAGCTTACCTTTCTTTTCTTCATCTAACTGAGGCAAATGCACGCCCTTAAGCATAGTATTCATACCTTCAACAGAACTAGTAAATTTAGCGCAATAAAGGTCTTTGAAGTATTCATAAAGTCTATTCATAATTTGAGCTGTCTTAGCAGTCACCTCCCCTTACTCAGCCTAATCTCAGGTATCACCACTAGGGAGTCCTGACGTCAGGTGATGTTGGCCAAAAGTCTTGAATCAAAGTCTAAAGTGCTGTCCCAGACATTGTAATCCATTGAGGTCTTCTGCCAATGTTTTCTGAAAAGCCCCCTACTGGTACAATACGTAAAGCGAGCTTTGGCATAACTATATTTTACCTCTCTCAATAGCCTTCCATTGACTCCACACCAAATCTGGGGCACTGAGATTTGATACTGCAGTGGTACAGCAGACAGACCAGCTTCCCTGCTACAGTGTTAAGCAAGAGGACCCTGGTCTCACCTAACAACACCACACTGATGGGATAGGAAGATATCACAGAGAGGATATCTTTAATTTGATGCCAGGCTACTGCTGGACCATCAAATTGCTACTCTGCCAGGTTGTCATAAACTTAGTGTGTGTGTTTAGATGATGAATCAGCGGGTCTAGTAAAATATCTGGGGTGTTGGGGGCACACAGTGTGGCTGCATTTCATCTGTGAGGTAGCATTTGCTGCTTCCTATGTGTGGGGTAACATTTTCTGTTTTTCAGGTGTGGGGTAGTTTTTGCTGCATTTTTTTGTGGGATTTTTTTTGTGCATTTTCTATGAGGGGTAATGCCAGCTGCATTCCGTGTGTAGTGGGTAACATTTGCTGCATTTCATGTGTGGGTTAATGTTTTCTGCATTTAATATGGAATGGTATTTGCTGCATTTCATGTATAGAGTGACATTTGTTTCATTTAATGTGTGGGGTAAGGTTTGATGTATTTCATATGTGGAGTAGCATTTGTTGAATTTCATGTGGGTGGGTAATGATTGCTGCATTTCAATGTGTGATGCTCACTGCACTTCATGTGTGGGGGAGCATATGCTGCATTTCATTGTTTCATTGTGTCGGATAAACTTTGCGGAAATTCTGTGTGGGTTAGTGTTTGAGGCATTTCATGTGTGGCATTATACCTGATGCATCTCATATGAAGGGCAATGTTAGCTATATTTCAAATGTGATGTGCGGTAGTGTTTGCAGCAATTCATGCATGGGGTAACATTTGGTGCATTTCATATATAGGGTAGTGTTTGCTGCATTTCATGTATGAAGTAGCATTTTCTGTATTTCATATGTTGAGGTAATATTTGCTGCATTTCATGTGGGGGGAGGGTTTGCTGCATTTCATGTGTGGGGTAATGTTTGTTGCATTTAACATGGAAGGTAATGTTTACTGCATTTCATGTGTGGGGTACTGTTTGTTGCATTTCATTCGAGGTATAATGCTCGCTGATTTGTATCAGTAATGGCATTCCCATCCAGCCGTCCATCCAGCTCTCTATGATTCACATGTATTGATGTCAGTACGGATGAAGTATGTGAACATGGGCACGTTGAGTAAGGAAGAGGTGCTGGCTGGGATGGGGGCAGCCAGCACATGTACTATGAGGTCTATGACGTCCAGTAGGCGGGCCTTTGCTTGTGTCAGGATTTGTGTGTTTGCAGGTTCAGCAGAGGCAGAGTGTAGGGTGTTAGAACTTCTGTGCCAATAGGCTTTTGATATGTAAATCCACACTGTGCTGGTGGAAGCTCTTTTTTTCCAGCTTGTGTAACAGAAATTAGTGAAGAAAGATTTCCCGTCAGGCTAGGAGAGTGAATAAGCTCGTCCATCCGGCCCACCCATCCAGCTCTCTGTGACTGCTGAAATTAGCCTGGCTCCAGGACGGTGGGTACATCTCCTATCTCTTTTAGGTTAAAGAGAACCTAAACTGAGAAGGATATTGATTTTTCCTTTTACAATAATACCAGTTGCCGGTCTCTCCTGCTGATGCTGTGTCTCTAATACTTTTAGCCACAGCCCCTCAACAAGCATGCAGATCAGGTGCTCTGACTGAGGTCACTGGATTAGCTGCATGCTTGTTTCAGGTGTGTGATTCAGCCACTACTGCAGCTAAAGAGATCAGCAGGGCTGCCAGGCAACTGGTATTGTTTAAAAGGAAAAAATCCATATCCCCTCAGTTTAGGTTCCCTTTAAAGGCAGTGTTGTTCAGGACAATTAGTGTCGGACCTGCAGCAGACAGTAAGGGGCAAGCAGGAAATGGAAAAAATACTGCAGAAAGTTTATAATGGGCACTGTGGCCGGTGATGTGAGGAAGTGCAGGGCGGTGTTCAAAAATAGGCCTGTGAGTGTTTTTACAATCTTGCTTTTGGAAGTATATGTAGTAAGCTGATTAAAAAATATGATCTACAACAACGTTTCTGCCCCCTACTATTTGTGGCTTACATGGTGCCACATGCTGCTGCTATAGCTGGATTGTCATTATTAGCTACATTGAAAAATAAACTCATTAACTAAGATGTTTGGTCTCCCGAGACTCATCAGATCACAGCTCAGAAGAGTCAGAAAACTATAAAACAGCCGGACATAATGAGACATACATATAACCCTCTGCAGGAGATGGGCTTGTCTGAAGAAAACAAACGTACAATTAATATACAGACTCCATATTCCCCGGATAGAAGGTGAGATGATCGGGGAGCTTGTACAACGTACGGCACTACAGAACTCCTCAGTGATGGCTTTCTGTCACGCTGGAAGAGTCAATACATGGCTGCTGCATTTCTCACACAACAAGGGAATGTATAAAACGTTTTATGCATTTTTTTTATTATGCTTAGTACCCATCTTACTTTTAGGAATATAGGGCCAAAACCCGAATCACTTCGGTTTGCGGCCAGCCAATGCCGTAAATTGCCACCTATTGTGGCCAATGTGCGAAATTGACTTTTAGCGAACTTTGGCTGGCCAGAACGCAACGTGACTAAATGTGCCAGCCGAGTCTCAAATTTGTATCTGCGCTGCCTTCCTGATGTCTCGAAAGGGACAGAAGCCGACTGCAGCTTGGTGCCCACTGCCATGCCTTCTCTGATCATCAAACTTTAGATGAGGCCCCTGAATACATCCAGGCTTGCCCTCTCCTCCTCCTCCCCATGGTCAGTCACACACCACACCCATTGTCACCATCTCTGGCAGAGCAAGCTGCAGTGGTTAGCATAATATTTATCTGTTCCAGCGCTGTGTCTGGTCTCCTCTTCTTCCTGAGAGCTGCTTGCTCTCTGGTGCATACGCGGCTCTCGATCTCATGCCATGCATCAGGAGCCACACAAAATTCTCCAATACGCTACAGTCTACTTGACATATACTTTATTTCAATAATGTTGTAACAAAATACCCCATACCCATTAAAATGAGCAGTACTGCGATGTCTTGCCTATGCTATTCACAGCCGGCTGTGTCACACACCACAGACACCAATGCATACCCACACACTTGCATATTGGACAGTCATAATACTCCCGGGAGTTTCAAAAAGCTGTCTGCAGCCAGCCTACAACGCTCCAAGTACTCCAGGAACAAGACTTGTCTCACATGCAGAGGCAGTTCATAAGATACTCTTGTGCTGTTATCAATGTCTCATCAAAGCAGATCAGGTTAGTAGCCTTTAAACGCCAGCATACAGCGCAAATGGTTAGTGGCAAAGCATCAGACACACATCAAAGGCAAGGGGTGCCGCTGCGGGCTCTCACCACCTCCTGCGCTCCGCCTCCTCATCACCTCCTGCGCTTTATTCCACCTTGCATGGACCTTCGTCATCTGACGAAGGCCGGTGGGCGGCCGATACTAGTGATGCGGTGAGCAGAGCGATAACGTCACATCCGGGCCCTGGGCAGTGAGATGCATGAACAGCACGGAAACATCCAGTCATTGCAGAAGTGTTGATATGCGGACGCCCATCCCCGCTAAGTGGAGTGTTTGGGACGCAGGAGACGCGCACAATAGGACTGTGACGCTGGTCCATGCAAGGTGGAATAAAGCGCAGGAGGTGATGAGGAGGCGGAGCGCAGGAGGTGGTGAGAGCCCGCAGCGGCACCCCTTGCCTTTGATGTGTGTCTGATGCTTTGCCACTAACCATTTGCGCTGTATGCTGGCGTTTAAAGGCTACTAACCTGATCTGCTTTGATGAGACATTGATAACAGCACAAGAGTATCTTATGAACTGCCTCTGCATGTGAGACAAGTCTTGTTCCTGGAGTACTTGGAGCGTTGTAGGCTGGCTGCAGACAGCTTTTTGAAACTCCCGGGAGTATTATGACTGTCCAATATGCAAGTGTGTGGGTATGCATTGGTGTCTGTGGTGTGTGACACAGCCGGCTGTGAATAGCATAGGCAAGACATCGCAGTACTGCTCATTTTAATGGGTATGGGGTATTTTGTTACAACATTATTGAAATAAAGTATATGTCAAGTAGACTGTAGCGTATTGGAGAATTTTGTGTGGATTATAGTGTCACTATAGGCTCCCCTAACAGGGTAGACATCATCAATTATTAATAGTTCAGGCGCAGGACATTGTTGTGTAGTATGCATCAGGAGCCAACATAGGAGGCAGCATAGAGCGTCCGGCACCCAGGAGGAAGAAGAGACCAAACACAGTGCTAGAAGAGGTAAATATTACACTGCTCCCTGTGCTTACGTCCAAAACATGGCTGGTGCTGGAAGCACAGTTTGGCACAGAGTAATTGGCACTACTGACCATTAAGTCCAGTGGTTCTCAAACTTTTTTGGGTGAGAGCACCTTTGATGGTTTTGAATTTTTTTTAAGGCACCCCTCGCCAAAAACAACTACCAGAATGCTATTATGACCATTGTAAGGTAGCACCCTATCCATGTAACTAGTGATGCTTATGAGGAAGCATACCCCCTCCAAGTAGTTATACTGAGTCCCAGGGATGCTCATCCGGATTTCGTAAATCCGGGTCACCCGGATATCCAATCATTTTTACACTACCCGGCCGGATCCGGATTCCGGATAGTTGGGCAGAAATCCGGATAGCTATCTGCGAATAGTTTTACGGCCGACCCAGATATCCACGGATTTCTATCAGATATCCGAATTACAAGTTCTCTCTCTCTCTCTCTCTCTCTCTCTCTCTCTCTCTCTCTCCAATTCAAGACTTCAGAATCAGAAAGATCATGTGCCCCCCTGGATGATGCTGGTGTAACACACACAGCAAAGGACAGCAATTTGAAGTCTGGAAGATTCCAGGGCAAGGGTGGGAAGGATGAAAAGCTAGGTGGCCATGCAACCATTCCTGCTAACCTAAAGCTTACTTGTGGCTTACAACACATTTGCTTAAGACTTTACCAAATCCAATGCTCCAATATTGGTGGTTCAAGCCACCCAGGGATGGCCTTGCTTTGTGTTCAACAGTTGTCTGAAGAGAACCCCAGATAGCCATGTAGCAGCAACTACATACACAGTCTCTGTGGCACAATTGGTTTGTGCATTTGGCTGTTAACCAAAAGGTTGGTGGTTCAAGCCCACCCAGAGATGGCTTTGTGTTTTGTGAAGGGAACTAATGTACCCTTCTTAAACGCGAAGATTGTATACAAATGTAAGCAGACTGCAGAGTGGCGCAGCGGAAGTGTGCTGGCTGCTGGGCCCATAACCCAGAGGTTGATGGATTGAAACCATCCTCTGCTAGGCATGATTTCATTTTTGCACTTTGCTTTATCGCATGGGCAAAACTGTTTCCATAGCCCTGTAAGAGAGTGTAATAAGGGTCCTGCCGTAACATAGATATTACGGTAGCTAAGACTACTCCTGGGCCTTTCTTGTAGTTGAAGAGATGAGTGAAATGGCTGGCTTCCGCCTGTAATGTTAGTTGACCTGGGTTTGATTCCTGGCCACTGGTGGTATAGCGGTGAGGAGTGCTGCCTTCCAAGCAGTAGACCTGGGTTTGATTCCTGGCCAAGGTATGTGAGCTTGCTTTTGACAGCCTACAAATCCCTGGAAGACAAGACAAGACCAGAGAGAGAGAGAGAGAGAGAGAAAGATGGAAAGAGGGAGAGAGGAGTTTTTAACCATTCAAAACGTTTTTAAAGCATTTTAAAGGGCATTTCCGGTTTGTCTATCCGGATATCCGAATAGGTCGGATATCCGTGGATAATGCGTCCGGATATCCGCGTTCACGTGGATATCTAAAAGGTCGGATTCGGATATCCGAACCAGATCCGGATAGCTGGATATCTGGATCCGGATCAATTCGGATTTTAAAAAGTACTATCCGAGCATCTGACCACCCCCCTCCAAATAGTCAGTGACCTCCACATTAGGCAACATTACCCCCTTTAGATAATGGCTTTCCATCAGGCAGAACACTCCTCCAAATAATCAGTGACTCCCCCATTAGCCAGTATCCCCCACTCCAGTGAATGATGCAGCATTTCCGCCATTATGTAGCATTCCCCTGAATGAACATGACGAGGATAAAGAGTTGATCTTGTAGGGCAGACATTTCCCCACATGGGGACTGCAGTTAGTAACATACTGCTTTAGTTATGCAGCATCAAATCAGCACCCACTCCAGATAAGAAAAGCCCATTAGCTGGACTAACATTTCCCTACCTATCCAGACCAAGGTGCATTGTTCCGTCACTCCACCCCGATTCCTCTCATGTCTAACTTCAACCACAGCTGCCAGTTGATGCAGCCACATTGTATACCAATGTGCTGTAGCACTACCTGATGGGGATGCACAAAGGATGGGGATGAATGCCGAGGCACCCCTGGGAGGCACTCAGCATCGGCATCCAGTTTGAGAATCTCTGATTTAGTCCGTCAGGCCCCAAAAGTCGAATTATAATTTAAAGGAAAGATTTAATGATTCCACCCATCATAAATGTGGCTTCTTGCACATATTGTCCCATACAGTCCTTTTTGTAATTTCATAACACAAGTTTGCCTTCTTAAAGTGAACCTCCAGACTGAATATCTACTCAGCAGCACTGAAAAGGCTTGGTGTTTCTTTAACAGTTTCCCAGCATCAGAACTTTGTTTTTCTTACCCAAGCCTCATTTTTAGCTGCACAGGAGAAAACTGCTCGGGCATTTTCCCCCTGATGCTGTGCAAAGCATGATGGGATTTCTGTGATTGTTTGAGTACAGCGCTCTACACCAGCCTTAACACAATCTCAGATTTCCACAACACAGTTCCTTGGCATGAGTTAAATATAAAAAAAGAGTCCACTCTGAAATCCGCAGTCTCAAGTCTCCAATACAAATGGTAGGTATCACGCTCACCAAATTTGATGGCTGATTGATTATGATCAGCATAAATGGCATATGGTATATGGCACTTCACTTTCCTTTAGCCTTCTCCTTGTATGTTCCTCAGGGCAAAAAACGACAATACATAGCATAATACTGTTTCAAAACGGGTAAACCACACCTCCACCCATGCAACTGATCACCCGTGTGTTTGATAATATATACACCACACTCCCGGTGCATGGAATTGTTATAGCTGTGGGCTCACCAGATATAGATGCTGATCGTATGATAGACCAGCTCTCTGCGCATAAACACTCAAATCCTCTCCTCTCTCTAGCAGAGTCTTCTCCCTTAATAGACTCAAGAACAAAGTCTCTATAGTGTAATACCCAGGGGCGTAACTAGAAATCACTGGGCCCCCCTGCGAATATTTGGATGGGCCCCCCCCCCCCCCATAGGTGCCAAATAATCGTAATGGGGCAGCGTTTCACTGTAAATTAATTGTAAAGTGGGCAGCATTTTACCAGACAATCGTAATGTGGGCCAGAAAATCGTAATGTGGGCAGAGTTCACCAGAAAATCGTAATGTGGGCCTTTAGAAAATCATAATGTGGGCAGAGTTCACCAGAAAATCGTAATGTGGGCACCAGTCACCAGAAAATTGTAACGTGGACAGCATTCACCAGACAATCGTAATGTGGGCAGCGTTCACCAGAAAATCATAATGTGGGCAGAGTTCACCGGAAAATCGTAACGTGAGCAGCAGTCACCAGAAAATTGTAACGTGGACAGCATTCACCAGACAATCGTAATGTGGGCAGCGTTCACCAGAATATCGTAATGTGGGACAGAAAATCGTAATGTGGGCAGAGTTCACCAGAAAATCGCAATGTGGGCAGCAGTCACCTGAAAATCGCCATGTGGGCAGCAGTCACCAGAAAATCGCAATGTGGGCATCAGACACCTGAAAATCCTAATGTGGGCAGCAGTCACCAGAATATCGTAATGTGGGCAGCAGTCACCAGAAAATCCTAATGTGGGCAGCAGTCAGTCACCAGAATATCATAATGTGGGCAGCACACACCAGAAAATCCTAATGTGGGCAGCAGTCACCAGAAAATCGCAATGTGGGCAGCAGTCACCAGAAAATCGCAATGTGGGCAACAGTCACCAGAAAATCGCAATGTGGGCAGCAGTCACCAGAAAATCCTAATGTGGGCAGCATACACCAGAAAATCGTAATGTGGGCAGCAGACACCAGAAAATCGCAATGTGGGCAGCAGACACCTGAAAATCGTAATGTGGGCAGCAGACACCAGAAAATCGTAATGTGGGCAGCAGACACCTGAAAATCGTAATGTGGGCAGCAGACACCTGAAAATCGTAATGTGGGCAGCAGACACCTGAAAATCGTAATGTGGGCAGCAGGCACCTGAAAATCGTAATGTGGGCAGCAGACACCTGAAAATCGCAATGTGGGCAGCAGACACCTGAAAATCGTAATGTGGGCAGCAGACACCTGAAAATCGTAATGTGGGCAGCAGACACCTGAAAATCGCAATGTGGGCAGCAGACACCTGAAAATCGTAATGTGGGCAGCAGACACCTGAAAATCGCAATGTGGGCAGCAGTCACCAGAAAATCGCAATGTGGGCAGCAGTCACCAGAAAATCGCAATGTAGGCAACAGTCACCAGAAAATCGCAATGTGGGCAGCAGTCACCAGAAAATCCTAATGTGGGCAGCAGACACCTGAAAATCGTAATGTGGGCAGCAGACACCTGAAAATCGCAATGTGGGCAGCAGTCACCAGAAAATCGCAATGTGGGCAGCAGTCACCAGAAAATCGCAATGTGGGCAACAGTCACCAGAAAATCGCAATGTGGGCAGCAGTCACCAGAAAATCCTAATGTGGGCAGCATACACCAGAAAATCGCAATGTGGGCAGCAGTGACCAGAAAATCGCAATGTGGGCAGCAGTGACCAGAAAATCGTAAGGTGGGCAGCAGACACCTGAAAATCGTAATGTGGGCAGCAGGCACCTGAAAATCGTAATGTGGGCAGCAGTCACCAGAAAATCGTAATGTGGGCAGCAGACACCTGAAAATCGTAATGTGGGCAGCAGTCACCAGAAAATCGTAATGTGGGCAGCAGACACCTGAAAATCGTAATGTGGGCACTGGGCAGCAGGTACCTGAAAATCGCAATGTGGGCAGCAGACACCTGAAAATCGTAATGTGGGCAGCAGTGACCAGAAAATCGCAATGTGGGCAGCAGTGACCAGAAAATCGTAATGTGGGCAGCAGACACCTGAAAATCGTAATGTGGGCAGCAGACACCTGAAAATCGCAATGTGGGCAGCAGTGACCAGAAAATCGTAATGTGGGCAGCAGACACCTGAAAATCGTAATGTGGGCAGCAGGCACCTGAACATCGAAATGTGGGCAGCAGACACCTGAAAATCGTAATGTGGGCAGCAGACACCTGAAAATCGTAATGTGGGCAGCAGACACCTGAAAATCGTAATGTGGGCAGCAGACACCTGAAAATCGTAATGTGGGCAGCAGGCACCTGAAAATCCCCCTGCAGAATTTCAATGTGTGTGGGCAGCGGGCAGCGGGCAGCGGGCAGCAGCGGGATACATACCTTCTTCCTTGCGTTCCATCGCCGCCTTCTCGCTCTAGCGGCTGACGTCACTTCCGCTTCCGGAAGTGACGTCAGCCGCTAGAGCGAGAAGGCGGCGATGGAACGCAAGGAAGAAGGTATGTATCCCGCCGCCGCTGCCCGCTGCCCACACACATTCACTAGCTGGAGGGGAGCGCAGAGGGGAGAGCCCCGAGGTGAGGGAGAGGGGGGAACTTCCCCTCTCCCCGCCGACTGTGGGCAAGGCTTTCCCCTCATGCTGCCACCCCTTCAGCCCCCAAAAAACGGCCCCGAGCGGGCGGCGCAGGCGCTGCAGGGCCTATTGCTACGCCCCTGGTAATACCGTTTATTAAAATCCGTAAGATCAAAGTAGTGCACTCACATTTCTGAATAAAATCATGCGCATATAGTAAAAACCTCTCCTAATTTGAGATTTAAAGCTTAGCGCGCGCAGCTGGGAGGGGTGATCAGGACACAGGACAGTTGGAACTGTGTCTCATGCTCCCTGTCACCTCCTTTCAAAAAAAAAAGATGGCTTCCCTCATGAAATCACAAACATTTGCCTGTTCTTTTAAAACAGGGTGGGTAAGAGATTGTATTACCTATCTATTTTAATTAATCTATCTTTATTATTTATTAATTGCTATATATAACTAATGTAACTTAATCACAGTATGTTTGTTTAGGCTGAAGTTATTTGCGGTTATTCAGGTTGGAGTGAGTATATGAGGTCTCCCACAATGCATCACTGCTGAATACGCAAATCATCCCTTTGTTGTCCCTGATAGCTAACCACACCTCCAGAACTGCTGGAATGCAATGATAAGTCAACTTGTTAACGTTACAGAGCTACAATAATCCAACATGCACACAGACTGTTTTGGATTGATTGGTCCTCATCAGTGCATGGCATGGATTAATATGGCTCTGTGTGGTAGGACTTGAAACACCCAGCGTTACACCCAGCAAGCTCATGGTGAAGCACAACTCCTAGCAGTGTGTAAGGGTCGGAAAGAGATCCAAAAGCCTCATTACTAAGAAGCAATGTAAACACAAGTTTGCCTTCTAAAAATAGAAGGTATTTGCAATTATTCAGGTTGGAGTGAGCTCTGAGGTGCCCCACAATGCATCACTGCTGAATATGCAAATTGTCCCTTTGTTATCCCTGAAAGCTAGCCATACCCCCAGAACCGCCGAATTGTAATGATGTGTCAGCTCTTCTGTCATCCCACATGATCCTTCTTTTAACAGATCAAGCAGTGATCATGTATCGACCTTCAGTCTGGAGTGTCTGATCTGTGACTGTCTTCTCCACAGATGGTGTACCTTGAAAACTGCACAGCTATCACTGAGATAGTCCTGGTTGGATTTCAACCTCTTCAGAACTTCAGGATTCCCATTTTTTTCCTCGGTTTGATTATTTACTTTTTCATTTGCTGTGAAAATCTATTGATTATCTACATCATTTCCAGCAGTGTCCATCTCAAGACCCCCATGTTTTTCATCATTCAGAGCATGTCCATATGTGAGCTGATCTACGTCTCCAACGTGGTTCCAAAAGTGCTTAGTGACATCATTTCTGAAAGACCGACCATCACCGTCATTGGCTGCATTGTACAATTAAACGTTCTTGGAACTGCAGGCGATGCCAATTGTTTCCATTATGTTGTCATGTCTTATGATCGTTATCTGGCCATTTGTTATCCCTTACATTATTCCTCTATGGTAAATAATACTGTTTATCTTCAGATAGTTTTTGCACTTTGGATTTTTTCAGTGATATGTACATTAGTTGTATCTATACTGGAGGGACGGCTTCAGTTTTGTGGCCAGAACATCATTGACCATTTCCACTGTGACTTTTCTCCCTTTTTGGACCTGGCCACCTCCGACACCACTCTGCCACGCCTTGTGTCTGCTATAGTGGGTGCTTTTGTAGTATTGTTTACAATTTTGTTTGTTTTTGTAACTTATATATTTATAATTCACACAATTCTCAAAATCCCCTCATCCTCTGGTCGGAAGAAGACCTTCTCGACTTGCAGCTCCCATCTCATAGCTTTTTCTTTGGCTTTGTTCTTGGTGTCTATTTGATGCCGGCTAGTATAGTAACACCGCAGGTGGGAAGGACCTTCACTTTTATTTATTTCTTCTGGGCTCCATTGGTGAACCCCATGATCTATTCTTTCAGAAGTAAAGAGTTTCGTATAGCACTTTGGAGAAACATGAGGAAAACAAGGTGGGGCATTTTGAAATGTTGTATTCATCTATAAATTTTCCTCTACCACTAATAAAATAGCTATTAAAATATGTTCTGACTTGGGCTACGTCCATATATCATGGGCTTTATTGTTTTCATTGGTGGTGATGGTGGTGGTGGTGGGGGGTTATTTGATGTTTCTCACAAAGCACTTTATTACTCTGACGAAGCTTTATTTTTGAGCGAAACATGCTAGGTTTAGCTGTGTCTGTATAGCACCTGCACATTGCCTTTTTTTGCATGTTGGACCAGACATTCCCTCTTGGACTGTAACCAAGCATGCCAAGTGGTGGGTTTGGGATTGATTTGCAATGAAACAGATCACTTTTGAGTTGACATGGGACACTAGACCACTGTAAACCCTTGGATAGGAGTTGCATTGTGTTTCTCACGTGCACCTCCTATAATGTCAGGTCCGAATTGTTACACGTTGGATAACTCTACATGAGAATTTTTATATACATATTTATTTGAACCTGTTAGCAGCCAGAATCCAGTTATCTCTTCTTAAGATAATGCACTGCTTTTGTCTTCAGCCGGCAGAACTCGTTGTGCTGTGAATTCTTGGCTTACTTTCATCTCTCTCCAAGCAGAAAACATAGAAACTGAAAGCAGAAGTCCTCTTCTATTGTCTCACACTGCCCCCTAGTGATAAGTGGCCATAAATACACATTGCAGAAGTACTAATTAGAAGTTTGGAAATCTAACAAAGAATAAATACAAAAATGTTCTAAAATAAATTGGCCTGGAGCCCTTGCAAGCCTCTAAATAAATTAGTTGCTAAAGGGTTAATTTATACCCAATAAAGGTTAATTTTTAAGGTACTGTACGGTCCTTTACCTTGTGGTAAACATGCTGCATGGATTCAAACAATGCACAAGACATCCTCTACCCGTTTGACAGGTTCTGGTAACAGTTCACAAAGAGCTCAAATTTGAAAGAAGACAGAGTCCTTTTTAAAAGTTCTGAATATATCAGCACACCAAATTGTCACAATCTTTATTGAGCCATGTAGTCCACAAAGAATATCTGACAATTGTTACCACACGCCTTGATAAAGGGGGACCCTGCATGGCCCCCGAAACAATTGTCGGATATTCTTTGTGGACTACATGGCTCAATAAAGAGCGTGACTATTTGAAAAACGGTGTGTGCTGATATATTCAGAATTTTGACTTTGCTGGTGCCTCTGCCAGGGGACAATGCAATGCATTTCGCAGGTGTGACCCCCGATTCTTCACAGGGATGCTTGGCCCAGCTACAGACCTGCATGTATATACTTCATATCCAGTGCCTGAAGAAGAGGGGCCACACCTGCGAAACGCATTGCATTATCCCCTGGAGTATGTAAATAGACTTGTATTATTAATATATTGGCGATTCTTGTGTCTGCTTGGAGAGGGTAAGTCCACCACTGCCTCCTCAAGTTTTAAACTTTTTAGATACTTTTATCCTTTTGGGCCTCTGTATCCATACTACGCTATATTAAAGGAAACATCCAAGCTATTTAAAAAAAAAAGATCCACTTACCTGGGGCTTCCTCCAGCCCGTGGCAGCCGTCCTGCGCCCTCACTGCAGCTCGGGAGGCTCCCGGTCTTCTCCCCTGGCGCAGCCGGCCTCGCCAGGTCGGGTTCCGAGTCAGCGTCTTCCGCGCTCCACGGCGTGGGTCACGTGGTCCGTCCAACATCATCAGGATGGTACTGCGCAGGAGCAGGACTACTGTGCCTGTGCAGTACCGTCCTAATGACGTCAGATAGACCATGTGACCCGCGTCGTGGAGCGCAGAAGACGCCGACCGGGAACCCGACCTGGCGAGGTCGGGTTCTGCAGCGGAGAAGACCTCCAGGGCTGCGGCGAGGGCACAGGACGGCTGCCACGGACTGGAGGAAGCCCCAGGTAAGTGGATCTTTTTTTATTTAACCATCTTAGCGGTATGGACGAGCTCGGCTCGTCCATCACCGCCGGAGGCTGGCGCTCAGGCCCTGCCGGGCCGATTTTGATAAAATAAAAAGCAGCACACGCAGCCGGCACTTTGCCAGCCGCATGTGCTACCTGATCGCCGCCGCAGCGCGGCGATCCGCCGCGTGCAGCGGCGAAAAAGGCTCCCCTCAGCCGCCCGAGCCCTGCGCAGCCGGAACAAATAGTTCTGGCCAGCGCTAAGGGCTGGATCGGAGGCGGCTGACGTCAGGACAGCGGCTGACGTCCATGACGTCACTCCGCTCGTCGCCATGGCGACGAGGAAAGCCAAACAAGGAAGGCTGCTCATTGCAGCCTTCCTTGTTACTTCTGATTGCCAGAGGCGATCAGAAGAACGCATCCGAAGCGCCCTCTAGTGGGCTTTCATGCAGCCAACTTTCAGTTGGCTGCATGAAATAGTTTTTTTTAATAAAAAAAAAACCCTCCCGCAGCCGCTCTGGCGATCTTAATAGGACGCCAGGGTGGTTACATTTGCTTGGACCTTTACTTTAAGTCCACCCTTGGTGGAGGGTTGTTACCCCTTTTTTTCTTCATCTACGGGGAGTGACTTCTTAATCCTGAGTGGGGTCAGGTCTAATCTCCCCACCTGCCAATACAGTGGTTGCTTTTAGGCAACCCTGCTTTGTGAGTATAGCTTAATTACTCTACAATTTTCATTCAATTACCAGTACCCACTACACTATATTTGGCTCTTGGTGTCCCTACTCTGTATTCCTCATTATAAGATGTTTAGTCTCCAGAGACTCATCAGATCGCAGCTCAGAAAACTATAAAACAGCCTGAGATAATGAGAGGCACATATAACCCTCTGCAGGAGATGGGCTTGTCTGAAGAAAACAAACGTACAATTAATATACAGAGTCCATATTCCCCGGATAGAAGGTGAGATGATCGGGGAGCTTGTACAACGTACGGCGCTACACAACTCCTCAGTGCTTTCTGCTACGCTGGAAGCGTCAATACATGGCTGCTGCATTTCTCACACATCAAGGGAATGTATATGACTATTTTATGCATACTTGTATTTTTTAAAAATTATGCTTGGTACCCATCTTATTTTATTATTATTGATTTATATAGTGGCAGTATCTTCCGTGGCGCTGTACAAACAGCATACAGGGTATAACAATACAAAATAAACAATACAGCAGTTGAAGGGGCACTACAGCGAAAAGCTGTAAAATTTTAAATATGTACAAACATATACAAATAAGAAGTACATTTTTTCCTGAGTAAAATGAGCCATACATTATGTTTCTCCTATGTTGCTGTCACTTACAGTAGGCAGTAGAAATCTGACAGAAGTGACAGGTTTTGGACTAGTCCATCTCTTCATAGGGGATTCTCAGCATGGCTTTTATTCTTTATAAAGATATTCCCTAAAAACGATAATGCTGGCCGGGGACAGGCAAAAATGGCGCACAGCGCCAATAGTGTCAGAATGGC
The DNA here is from genome assembly GCF_040937935.1 of Hyperolius riggenbachi. Lineage (NCBI taxonomy): Eukaryota > Metazoa > Chordata > Amphibia > Anura > Hyperoliidae > Hyperolius > Hyperolius riggenbachi. The sequence continues at coordinate 672,084,486 of NC_090646.1, forward strand.
GCTGCACTTAAAACGATATTTATCGTTTTATATGTGTTGTTTTTTTTTTTTTTTGCAGGGATCGGGCTGGAGGAGAGGCAGCGGGCTGGCAGCGGGGATCGGGCTGGAGGAGAGGCAGCGGGCTGGCAGCGGGGATCGGGCTGGAGGAGAGGCAGCGGGCTGGCAGCGGGGGTCGGGCTGGAGGAGAGGCAGCGGGCTGGCAGCGGGGGTCGGGCTGGAGGACAGGCGGCCGGCAGTGGGCTGGCAGCGGGGGTCGGCCTGGAGTAGAAGCAGCGGGCAGTGGGCTGGCAGCGGGGGTCGGGCTGGAGAGGCAGCGGGGTGGAGGGAGTAGAATTGGGTAGCATGTGTATACATTACATTGTCCCGGCCGGCGATCGCTGGACCTTCACTTCACAGCTTGTACGAGTCCTGCATCCAGCCAATCACCATGCGGAAACTGAAGCCGCATGGTGATTGGCTGGATGCAGGACTCGTGCAAGCTGTGAAGTGAAGGTCCAGCGATCGCCGGCCGGGACAATGTAATGTATACACATGCTACCTAATTCTACTCCCTCCACCCCGCTGCCTCTCCAGCCCGACCCCCGCTGCCAGCCCACTGCTTCTACTCCAGCCCTACCCCCGCTGCCAGCCTACTGCCCGCTGCCTGTCCTCCAGCCCGACCCCAGCTGCCAGCCCACTGCCCGCTGCCTCTGCTCCAGCCTGACCCCCGCTACCAGCCCGCTGCCTCTCCTCCAGCCCGACCTCCTCTGACTAGCTCCCTGAATTTTTCAATGGCGCACTGTTCTGCTGTTTTATAAAACGTTATTTACCGTTTTGTATTTACATTAAAACGGTAAATAGCGTTTTATAATCGGCAGAACGGTGCGCCATTTTTTACTCAGCGCCATTTTTGACTGTATGCTGCTGGCCAGCTTCCCTGCTCCCTACACAGTTTTTTGGCAGTTGGACAGAGCAACTGCCATTCACTAAGTGCTTTTGATAATAAATATATCCCTGAGAATCCCCTATAAAGAGGACTAGTCCAAAACCTGTCACTTCTGTCAGATTTCTACTACCTACTGTAAGTGACAGCAACATAGGAGAAAAGTAATTTGTGGCTCATTTTACTCTGGAAAAAAATGTACTTTTTATTTGTATATGTTTGCACATATTTTAAATTTTACAGTTTTTTGCTGTAGTGCCCCTTTAATACAAGACCAGAGGGTGTAACAGTTAAAGCAGCAAACCAATTAACTACATACTTTTACACAGGGGTGGGGGTTATGTACACCCATTACACATTATTGTGAAACAAAAGGAGAGGAGAGCCCTGGCCAAAAGGCCTTACAGTCTAAAGGTTTAAGTTATAGGACAGTGGGTAAAGGGAAGCTGTGTATGGAGTGGTAGGAATGGTGGTTAGTGGATAGGGTCCTTGGTAGGAGACTATGTATGCTTGCCTGAAGAGGTGAGTTTTCAGATTGCGCCTAAATATAGTAAGTGTGGGTGAGCGGCGGATGTGTTGAGGGAGAGTATTCCCGAAGAGGGGAGAGGATCGAGAGAAGTCTTGCAAGCGGGAGTGGGAAGAGGTGATCAGGGAAGAAGACAGAAGGATATCATTAGCAGAGCGGAGATTGCGTGTAGGATGGTATCTGGAAATAAGTAGATAGGAAGAAGGTTGTGGAGAGCTTTGTAGGCGAGAGTAAGGGTTTTAAATTGTATCCTTTGTGTAACTGGCAGCCAGTGAAGGGATAGAGAGGGGGATAGAGCTGGAGAAGCAGGAGGAGAGGTGAATGAGGTGTGACTGGCAGCCAGTGAAAAGAGTGACAGAGGGGGATTGGGCTGGATAAGTGGGAGGAGAGGTGGATGAGGTGTGACTGGCAGCCAGTGAAGGGAGTGACAGAGGGGGATAGGGCTGGAGAAGCAGGAGGAGAGGTGAATGAGGTGTGACTGGCAGCCAGTGAAGAGAGTGACAGAGGGGGATTGGGCTGGATAAGTGGGAGGAGAGGTGGATGAGGTGTGATTGGCAGCCAGTGAAGGTAGTGACAGAGGGGGATATGGCTGGATAAGTGGGAGGAGAGGTGAATGAGGTGTGACTGGCAGCCAGTGAAGGTAGTGACAGAGGGGGGTTGGGCTGGAGAAGTGGGAGGAGAGGTGAATGAGGTGTGACTGGCAGCCAGTGAAGGGATAGAGAGGGGGATTGGGCTGGATAAGTGGGAGGAGAGGTGGATGAGGTGTAACTGGCAGCCAGTGAAGGGATAGAGAGGGGGATAGGGCTGGAGAAGTGGGAGGAGAGGTGGATGAGGTGTGACTGGCAGCCAGTGAAGGGATAGAGAGGGGGATATGGCTGGATAAGTGGGAAGAGAGGTGGATGAGGTGTGATTGGCAGCCAGTGAAGGGACTGGCAGAGATGGATTGGGCTGGAGAAGTGGGAGGAGAGGTGGATGAGGTGTGATTGGCAGCCAGTGAAGGAGTGACAGAGGGGGATAGGGCTGGAGAAGCGGGAGGAGAGGTGGATGAGGTGTGATTGGCAGCCAGTGAAGGGAGTGACAGAGGGGGATAGGGCTGGAGAAGCAGGAGGAGAGGTGGATGAGGTGTGACTGGCAGCCAGTGAAGGGATAGAGAGGGGGATAGGGCTGGAGAAGCGGGAGGAGAGGTGAATGAGGTGTGACTGGCAGCCAGTGAAGGGATAGAGAGGGGGATAGGGCTGGAGAAGCGGGAGGAGAGGTGGATGAGGTGTGACTGGCAGCCAGTGAAGGGATAGAGAGGGGGATAGGGCTGGAGAAGCGGGAGGAGAGGTGGATGAGGTGTGACTGGCAGCCAGTGAAGGGATAGAGAGGGGGATATGGCTGGAGAAGCGGGAGGAGAGGTGAATGAGGTGTGACTGGCAGCCAGTGAAGGGATAGAGAGGGGGATATGGCTGGAGAAGCGGGAGGAGAGGTGGATGAGGTGTGATTAGCAACCAGTGAAGGGATAGAGAGGGGGATATGGCTGGAGAAGTGGGAGGAGAGGTGGATGAGGTGTGACTGGAAGCCAGTGAAGGGAGTGACAGAGGGGTATTGGGCTGGATAAGTGGGAGGAGAGGTGGATGAGGTGTGACTGGCAGCCAGTGAAGGGAGTGACAGAGGGGGATTGGGCTGGATAAGTGGGAGGAGAGGTGGATGAGGTGTGACTGGCAGCCAGTGATGGGAGTGACAGAGGGGGATATGGCTGGAGAAGTGGAAGGAGAGGTGGATGAGGTGTGATTGGCAGCCAGTGAAGGGAGTGACAGAGGGGGATAGGGCTGGAGAAGTGGGAGGAGAGGTGGATGAGGTGTGACTGGCAGTCAGTGGAGGGGGTGACAGAGGGGGATATGGCTGGAGAAGTGGGAGGAGAGATGGATGAGGTGTGATTGGCAGCCAGTGAATGGAGTGACAGAGGGGGGTTGGGCTGGAGAAGTGGGAGGAGAGGTGGATGAGGTGTGATTGGCAGCCAGTGAATGGAGTGACAGAGGGGATTGGGCTGGAGAAGCGGGAGGAGAGGTGGATGAGGTGTGACTGGCAGCCAGTGGAGGGGGTGACAGAGGGGGATTGGGCTGGAGAAGCGGGAGGAGAGGTGGATGAGGTGTGATTGGCAGCCAATGAAGGGAGTGACAGAGGGGAATAGGGCTGGAGAAGCGGGAGGAGAGGTGGATGAGGTGTGATTGGCAGCCAGTGAATGGAGTGACAGAGGGGATTGGGCTGGAGAAGCGGGAGGAGAGGTGGATGAGGTGTGACTGGCAGCCAGTGGAGGGGGTGACAGAGGGGGATTGGGCTGGAGAAGTGGGAGGAGAGGTGGATGAGGTGTGACTGGCAGCCAGTGAAGGGAGTGACAGAGGGGGATATGGCTGGAGAAGTGGGAGGAGAGGTGGATGAGGTGTGACTGGCAGCCAGTGAAGGTAGTGACAGAGGGGGATATGGCTGGAGAAGTGGGAGGAGAGGTGGATGAGGTGTGATTGGCAGCCAGTGAAGGTAGTGACAGAGGGGGATAGGGCTGGAGAAGCGGGAGGAGAGGTGGATGAGGTGTGACTGGCAGCCAGTGAAGGGAGTGACAGAGGGGGATATGGCTGGAGAAGCGGGAGGAGAGGTGGATGAGGTGTGATTGGCAGCCAGTGGAGGGGGTGACAGAGGGGGATTGGGCTGGAGAAGTGGGAAGAAAGGTGGATGAGGTGTGATTGGCAGCCAGTGGAGGGGGTGACAGAGGGGGATTGGGCTGGAGAAGTGGGAGGAGAGGTGGATGAGGTGTGATTAGCAGCCAGTGGAGGGGGTGACAGAGGGGGGTTGGGCTGGAGAAGTGGGAGGAGAGGTGGATGAGTCGTGCAGCAGAGTTCATGATGGACTGTAGCGGGGCTAAATGGTTGGCAGGGTGTCTGCAGAGGAGTGAGTTGCAATAGTCTAGGCGTGAAATAATCAGGGCATGCACCAGAAGTTTTGTAGTGTCCTTTGTGAGAAAAGGGCATATAGAGGAGATGTTTTTTAAGTGGAGGCGACAAGAGGAGGATAGTTTGTCAATGTGTGGTTTGAGTGAGAGATTTGAGTCCAAAACTACACCTAGACAGCGAGCCTGGGGGACAGGTGTTATGGAAGTGCCATCAACATAAATAGTGATGTCAGGCAGGGGCATTGAGTTGTGAGTTGGGAAGATTACCATTTCATTCTTGTCCTTATTGAGTTTTAGAAAATGGGAGGACATGAAGGAGGCGATTGCATTGAGACAGTCAGGGACACGAGCTGTTAAGGTATCCAAGTCATGTGCTGAAATGTAGATCTGGCTATCATCAGCGTATAGGTGATATTGGAAGCCAAAGGAGCTGATGAGCTGTCCGAGACCATATGTGTAGATAAAGAAAGGGAGAGGTCTGAGGACTAAGCCTGTGGGAACTCAAACCATGAGGTGTTGTAAAGAGGAGGTGGTGCCTCAGTGATGACTCTGAAGGTCCTATCTGAGAGGAAGGAGGAAAGCCAGGAGAGAGCAAGACCCTGAATGCACGTTGCTCTCCTGATGTCCTGAAAGTGATAGCTTCCCTCTGCCGTGCCTCCCCCGATCATCAAACTTTACATGAGGCCCCCTAACACATCCAGGTGTGCCCTCTCCCCCTCCTCCCCATGGCCAATCACACACCACACATATTGCCACCACTACTGTGAGAGTAAGTGCAGGGGTTAGTGTAATATTTACCTGTACTTGTTCTCCCCTTCCTCCTGGCAACCACTCGATCTCTGGTGCATACACAGCTATCCATCACATGCCATGCATCGGGGGCCAGAAGGAGGCAGCATACAGTGTTCGGCTCCCGGGAGGAAGAAGAGACCAAACACAGTGCTGGAGGAGGTAATTATTACATTGCTCCCTGTGCTTACGCCGAACAAGGAGAAACATGGCTGCTGCTGGAAACACCCTTGCTGGATCTAATTAGCTCCGGAGTAAATGGCAGTACTGACCATTTAGTACATCAGGCCCCAAAAGTGGAACTTCCATTGAAAGGAAAGATTCAATGGTTCCACTCATCATAAAAGTGGCTTGCAAATATTGTCACACTGTGAAGGATTGCGGAATAGCCACCGCGTGCTCTGACGGCGTGGCGGCTACTTCCGCGTCTAGTTACGCACGGCGACATGTGTCTGATCTGGTTCAACCTTCCTGTGCACATAGGCTGAGGAATACACGCGGAGAGGCAGAAGCTTTATGGGAAGCAGAGACCGATCAGCTGACTCCCTTGGTCAGCTGATCCGAGGATGAATGCGGATTGGCTGGAAGGGACTGGGCAGCACTGATCAGCGCTGCACTATATAACCACTCGTCCCTCAGTCTCACGTTGTCTGCCGTTGCGAATACTTTATGTGTTAGCACACAGACCTCAGTCAGATCCTACAGTGTGTTAGAACCAGGACGGACCTGGGAAGGCACACTGAGCTAGAATACTCTCGCATGTTATGTTATGTTATGCTATAGACTAGTTCCAGGGTGTTGTGACTACGGACCTCACACCCAAGCCTAGGAAACTGTGTCAATGCTATGTTATGCTATAGACTAGTTCCAGGGTGTTGTGACTACGGACCTCACACCCAAGACTAGGAAACTGTGTCAATGCTATGTTATTGTATAGACTAGTTCCAGGGTGTTGTGACTACGGACCTCACACCCAAGACTAGGAAACTGTGTCAGTGTTATGTTATGCTAGTTCCAGGGTGCTGTAACTACAAACCTCACACCCAAGACTAGCACTGTGTACCTGTACTACTTTAGCCCGCCACTAGGGTGTAGAGAGCTAGGATCTCTCATCCAGTAGGGCAAGTTGGTTCATTTAGCAGCAGGGCATCCTGCAACCTAGCCCAGGCCCCTCTCCTAGGGAGCCTTTGGCCTATAGGGATTAACCCACAGTCTGTGGTGAATTCCCTTCATCGTCCTACCTCCAGTTCCTCTGGTGGTTCTCGCTCAAAGTGTTACTGTTATTCCATACACTCATATCTCAGGTGTCCAGAGGTTAGACATACCTGGATTATTGGTGATTCTGCAGATCATCCATAATCTGGTGTATATCTGCATTACTGGTGATTCTGCAAATCGCCAATAATCAGATTCTCTCTGCGTGTTGACACCGATCGTTACAAAACGGCAGACTAAAACAATATGGACACACTTGACAGTCGTCTGCTTGCACTCACCACCTCGGTGGAGAATTGCATCAGCGTGCTGGATAGTCATCAGACCCAGATCAATGCCTTGTCTGGGTCTATACAAGCCCTTCAGACGACTGTTAATGCAGTGCTTTCCCATCTTGTTACAGACTTACGCATGCCGGTGCCGAGAAATTTTCTGGTCATAGATCTGACTTTCGAAACTTTAAAAATCGAGTGTCATCTTACTTTGAGTTGAGACCTAATACTTCAGGTACTGCCGCACAGAGAATTATCTTTATTAAAACACTGTTGACTGGGCATTCCCAGACCTGGGCATATGGCCTTCAACCAGGGGATGGGGCCCTGACCTCTGTGGAGGAATTTTTCAAAGCGATGGCTATAATTTATGATGATCCGGACTTTGCCTCGACCGCTGAGCGGAAGCTCAAGATGTTGCGGCAAGGCAAAGATTCGGTAGAGACTTATGCAGCGGAGTTCAGGAAGTGGGCGGTGTCAGCTAGATGGAGCTCATTTGCATTGTTGGATTGTTTCTTGTCAGGATTATCAGATACAGTGTCTAATCTGATGCTGGGATATCCTGAGCCAAAAACTATTGTTGAAGCCATTTCTCTAGTGATTAGAGTGGATCGTCGCCTACGGTACCAGAGACAAAGTAGGGGTAGGAGTAGTGTGAGATACGTTACCTATGCTTCTTCTCCACCTACGTCACCTCCTCCTGAACCCATGCAGTTTGGACGGTCAAAATTGTCCCAAGTTGAGCAGAGTCGTAGAAAAGCTGAACAGCTCTGCATGTACTGTGCAGAGGAGGGTCATAAAGCACAGAACTGTCCCAGAAAGTCGGGAAACGCTGCCGCCTAGGTGTGGTCAGAGGTAACACCCTAGGCGCGCAGAATTTACCTCTTAAAGACGTTCGACTGCTCCTCCCATGCGCCATTTCATGGGAGGACCAGCCAGTTTCTACTGAGGCCTTTATCGAATCTGGCTCGGCCGCCAATTTTATTGACTATGATTTTGCTAGAAACTTGGAAATACCTATTGTCCCATTAAGTCATAAGGTGTTAGTTACTGCGGTGGACGACTCTCCTCTGCAGAGTAAATACCCTCTGTCTCAGACTCCAGAGTTGGGGGTCACCATAGGGGTTTTACATAGGGAGAGTCTGCAGTTTTTTGTGTTACGGATGGCAACTTCCACCGTTATCCTTGGTCTGCCATGGTTACGACTTCACGCCCCTCAGATTGATTGGGCCTCTGGTCAGCTAACGAGCTGGTCTACCCGCTGCTATCATCATTGTTTGGCAAAGGTAACCATGGGTAACACCAGAATTCAGGTGGAAGGATTGCCAGAGCAGTATAAAGATTTTGCTGATGTCTTTTTTCCTAAATCAGCAGACAGACTGCCCCCTCACCGTCCCTTTGATTGTCCGATTGAATTAAAGAGACTCCGTAACAAAAATTGCATCCTGTTTTTTATCATCCTACAAGTTCCAAAAGCTATTCTAATGTGTTCTGGCTTACTGCAGCACTTTGTACTATCACAGTCTCTGTAATAAATCAATGTATCTTTCCCTTGTCAGACTTGTCAGCCTGTGTCTGGAAGGCTGCCAAGTTCTTCAGTGTTGTGGTTCTGCTATGCACTCCCCCCTCAGGGGGGAAAGAAACACACAAATGATCTCTTGAGATTCAAAAGGAAGGCTGTATACAGCCTGCTTGTGTATGGATGTATTTTCTATGTGTGGACATACTGTACATCAACCTACTTCCTGTTTTGGTGGCCATTTTGTTTGTTTATAAACAGACTTTTTAAAACAGTTTTTAACCACTTTTAATGCGGCGGGGAGCGGCGAAATTGTGACAGAGGGGAATAGGAGATGTCCCCTAACGCACTGGTATGTTTACTTTTGTGCGATTTTAACAATACAGATTCTCTTTAAGATCTGCTTGTATGCCTCCTAGGGGCCACCTTTATAACTTGTCCGGGCCGGAGAAGTTGGCAATGCAGGAGTACATCAAAGAAAATTTAGCTAAGAGTTTTATCCGCCTCTCCCGGTCACCTGCGGGCGCTGGGTTCTTTTTTGTTAAAAAGAAAGATGGAGGCCTCCGTCCCTGCATAGACTATCGGGGTCTGAATAAGATCACTGTGAAAAATCGTTATCCGTTGCCCCTGATTGACGATTTATTCTCCCAGATCACCAATGCTAAAATTTTCTCGAAATTTGACTTAAGGGGTGCATACAACCTAGTGCGCATCAGGGACGGTGACGAGTGGAAGACGGCCTTTAATACACCCGATGGGCATTACGAGTACTTAGTGATGCCCTTCGGGTTGTGCAACGCCCCGGCCGTCTTCCAGGAGCTGATTAACGAAGTTTTCAGACCAATTTTGGGTAAATTTGCATTAGTATATCTTGATGATATACTAGTCTTTTCAGCCACTCTGGCCGAACATCGGAGACATGTTAAGTATGTGCTGGAAAGACTAAGACAGAATCAATTAGATGCCAAACTGGAAAAGTGCATTTTTGAGGTGACCTCTGTGGCGTTTTTGGGGTATGTAATATCTACCTCGGGCCTCTCTATGGACCCTGGAAAAGTCTCTGCGGTACTGGACTGGCCACAGCCTGTAGGTCTGAAGGCCCTCCAGAGATTCCTGGGTTTTGCGAATTACTACAGGAGATTTATTAAGGGGTACTCTACAGTGGTTGCGCCACTCACCAGTCTCACTAAGAATGGGGCTGATACTCACCACTGGTCCGAGGAAGCTCTCACGGCTTTTGATACCCTAAAGAAACTGTTCTGTTCTGCCCCTATCCTGAGACTAGTGTTGGGCGAACACCTAGATGTTCGGGTTCGCGAACGTTCACCGAACATCGCCGCGATGTTCGGGTGTTCGCGCCAAACTCCGAACATAATGGAAGTCAATGGGGACCCGAACATTCGTGCTTTGTAAAGCTTCCTTACATGCTACATGCCAAATTTGCAGGGTATGTGCACCTTGGGAGTGGGTACAAGAGGGAAAAAAATATTTGAAAAAGAGCTTATAGTTTTTGAGAAAATTGATTGTAAAGTTTCAAAGGAAAAACTGTCTTTTAACCTTGCACAGGTAACATGCTTTTTGTCGCCATGCAGTCATAAATGTAATACAGAGAAGAGGTTTCAGGAAAAGGGACCGGTAACGCTAACCCAGCACCAGCAGCAGCACACGTGATGGAACAGGAGGAGGAGGCGCAGGAGGAGAAGGCCACGCTTTTTGAGACACAACAACCCAGGCCTTGCATGAGGACAAGAAGCGTGCGGATAGCATGCTTTTTACCACCATGCAGTCATAAATGTAATAAAGATGAGAGGTTCCATAAACAGGGACCGGCAAAGCTAACCCAGCAGCAGCAGCAGCACACGTGATGGAACAGGAGGAGGCGCAGGAGGAGAAGGCCACGCTTTGAGACACAACAACCCAGGCCTTGCAGGAGGACAAGAAGTGTGCAGATAGCATGCTTTTTACCGCTATGCAGTCATAAATGTAATAAAGATGAGAGGTTCCATAAACAGGGACCGGCAACGCTAACCCAGCAGCAGCAGCAGCACACGTGATGGAACAGGAGGAGGCGCAGGAGGAGAAGGCCACGCTTTCAGGCGCAACTCAGGCCTTGCATGAGGACAAGAAGCATGCGGATAGCATGCTTTGTACCGCCATGCAGTCATAAATGTAATAAAGATAAGAGGTTCAATAAACAGGGACCGGGCGGCAACGCTAACCCAGCAGCAGCAGACGTGATGGAACAGGAGGAGGCGCAGGAGGAGAAGGCCACGCTTTCATGCGTAACTCAGGCCTTGCATGAGGACAAAAAAATGCGTGCGCAAAGCAATGCAATGAGTAGTTTTCAGGACACAATGGGCTATTCGGAGGAGCTATTCCCACCCCCACAATCTTCTACCTGTGAAAGGTCAATGGAACAGCCACAAATGTTGTGCCCGGATTCACAACCTTTTTGTAACGATCGGTGGGCGCAGAGAGTATCTGATTACCGGTGATCTGCAGTATCACCGGAAATACAGATATATACCAGATTATAAGTGATCTGCAGTCTCACCGATAATCCTATATACAAACTAACCTCTGTTCACCTGAGTAGAGTGTAGTGTTTGGTGTAACAGTAACACTTAGAGGACAAGGCCTCAATGCAGCAAGGAGTACTGCACAGATTCCTTCCGCAGACCTGAGCTCTCCAAGACGGGAGGAGTCAGACTGACAGTAGGAAGGTATATCTGAAAGTGACCCTCAGGAGGAAGGATCGCTAACAGAGCGAGGAACCGCCTTTAACGGTAAGGTCGGTTCTCGAGGTCGGACAAGCCAGGTCGTACACACACGGACAGATAAAGTACAAGATCAGGAGGCAAAGGCGGAGTCAAAGTACAGGCAGGGTTCAGCAACGAGGTATCAGATATATCGGGGTACAAAATCAGGAGGCAGAAACAGAGTCAAGGAACGAGCCGGGGTTCGGCAACAGAGTATCAGAAATATCGAGGTACAAGATCAGAGTTCAGGAGGATAGTCAAAGCAGGCAAAAGTCATAACATATAATCACAATCAAACTAGTACTTTAGCTATCAACAGAATCTAGCTAAGTGTAGGATTACAGCTCCAGCTGGTCCCGGCACACTTAAGGATCTGACTACAGGTCTGAGTGCTCCCACATATGTGATCGCACGCCAGACAAAGAGCAAGTGAACAACCAGCAGTATATATACTCTAGGACCTTTCCAGGACCTCCCTAATTGCTGGTCCAATGAGAGCAGTGGAATTTGTCAGCTGACCCAGCTGGTCAGCCGACACCCTTCTAACTGCTATTTAAACTCTGCCTCTGTGCTCGCGCGCGTGTAAGTCTGAATCCTGGTGGACTATCAGTCCCAGCCACACCAGTACTGTCATGCAATGTATCTAGTGCGGGGGCCGCCTCTGATGCGGATTCCGCCGTTACCAATGCGGATTCCGCCGCACTACCCATGCGGCATGCGGCGTGTTTTCCGCGTTGTGACGCCATGCTGGACGCGGAAACAGCCGCCTCACCTCGAGAGACGGCGGCTTTTCCGCGTTTCCTCACAGTACCCCCCTCCCGAGGAGTGGACTCCGGACAACTCCTACCAGGTTTCTCGGGATGTAAGGCGTGAAATTCCCTCCTTAATTCGTCCGCATGCATGCGACTCCCCGGTACCCATTGTCTCTCCTCAATGCCGTACCCTTTCCAATGTACGAGATATTGTACCGAGTTTTGTACAACGCGTGAATCTAAAATCTTTTCTACCTCGTACTCAGGTTGGTCATCCACCAACACAGGAGGAGGAGGAGTGGGACCCACATGGACTGCTGGCTTAAGCAGGGATACGTGGAAGGACCTTACCCCACGCATGCTAGCGGGAAGATCAACAGCGTAAGTGACGTTGTTGATCCTTCTGGCTATCGGGAAAGGCCCGACAAACCTGGGACCCAACTTGTCTGAGGGCTGTTTCAGGGCCAAGTGACGTGTGGATACCCAAACCAAGTCTCCTGGTTGGAATCTCCACTCCAAAGACCGTTTCTTGTCAGCTTGACCCTTCTGACTCAGAAACGCCTTTTCCAAACTGTCTCTCACCGTCCGCCAAATGTCTTTAAAAGACCTTTGCCAAGCCTCCAGAGCTGGAAACGGAGTGGAGGCCACTGGTAACGGTGAAAATTTGGGCAATCTTCCAGACACAACCTGGAACGGAGAAAATCCAGTGGAAGAACTTTTCAAATTGTTTTGTGCAAATTCTGCAAAGGGCAGAAATTTGACCCAGTCATTCTGCGCCTCTGCAACGTAGCATCTCAAAAATTGCTCTAACGACTGGTTGACCCTCTCCGTCTGACCGTTGGTCTGTGGGTGGTAGCCCGATGAAAACGACAGCTTCATGCCCATTTGATGACAGAATGCCCTCCAGAATTTAGATACGAATTGGACTCCCCGATCGGACACTATGTTTTCCGGAATGCCGTGTAACCGGAACACGTGTTTGATAAACAAGTCGGCCAATTCCTGGGCCGAGGGGAGTCCTTTCAAGGGCACAAAATGGGCCATCTTGCTGAAGCGGTCGACTACCACCCAAATGACCGACATGCCCTCTGATCTGGGAAGCTCACCCACAAAATCCATGGACAAGTGGGTCCATGGTTCATTCGGGGTGGGTAAAGGCTGCAACCTCCCTACAGGTGCCAGCCGGGAGGGTTTGCTTTTAGCACATACCGCACAATCCTTAACAAATTCTTTGCAGTCGGCTACCAGAGACGGCCACCAAGCGCACCTGGCCACAAGATCCTGCGTTCTAGATGCCCCAGGATGCCCCGCATTCTTGTGTGAATGGAATATCTGTAGCACCCGGAGACGGAATGGCAGAGGCACAAATAAAACCCCCTCAGGCTTCCCCTCAGGGACATCCTGCTGAAAAGGACTCAAGGTCTCTGTCCAGTCTTCCCAAGTCTCTGTTACGGCCAGCACCAAATTTTGTGGGACAATGGTCTCTGGGGCAGAAGGCTGTGCTGTCTCCAACTCAAAGCATCTGGACAGGGCATCTGCCTTAATGTTCTTGCTACCCGGGGTATACGTAATTATGAACCTGAACCTCGAAAAAAACAAAGACCATCGAGCCTGACGGGGACTTAATCTCTTAGCCCCCTCGATGTATTCTAGATTCTTGTGATCCGTGTATACAGTAATTGTATGTTCTGCTCCTTCCAGCCAGTGACGCCACTCCTCAAAGGCAAGTTTAATGGCTAAGAGCTCTCTGTTGCCTATATCGTAGTTTCTCTCTGCCGGAGAGAACCTACGAGAGAAATACGCACAAGGGTGTAGCCTTTCCTGCAAGCCTGACCGCTGAGACAGCACAGCCCCTACCCCAACCTCCGAGGCGTCTACCTCAACAATAAAAGGATAAGAGGTGTCTACATGTCTCAGGATGGGTGCGGAACAAAACAAATCTTTTAAAGTGGAGAAAGCACTTAATGCATCAGGAGACCAGTGGGTGGTATCTGCCCCTTTTTTCGTAAGACAGGTGAGGGGTGCGATAACCGTGGAATACCCCTTTATGAACCTTCTATAATAATTCGCAAAGCCTAAAAACCGCTGTAAAGACTTCAACCCAACCGGCTGAGGCCATTCCAAAACAGCGGAGACTTTGGCGGGGTCCATAGACAGGCCCGTGGTGGAAATTATGTACCCCAGAAAGGCGACAGATGTGACTTCAAAAATACACTTCTCAATCTTAGCATAAAGTGAGTTTTGTCTTAATTTGTTGAGTACAAATTTCACATGTATTCTGTGCTCAGAGAGGTTGTTGGAGAAAACAAGTATATCGTCTAGATAGACCAGCACAAATCTCCCCAACACCTCTCTGAAGACCTCGTTGATGAGTTCCTGGAAAACGGCCGGGGCATTACATAACCCAAAGGGCATCACCAGATACTCGTAATGCCCGTCTGGCGTGTTAAAGGCCGTTTTCCACTCATCGCCCTTTCTAATGCGCACCAGGTTGTACGCGCCCCGTAAATCCAGCTTTGAGAAGATCTTAGCATCGGTGACCTGCGTAAATAAATCGTCTATCAGGGGTAACGGATAGCGATTCTTTACCGTGATCTTATTTAGTCCCCGGTAATCAATACAGGGCCGCAGGCCCCCGTCTTTCTTTTTAACGAAAAAGAAACCTGCTCCAGCAGGCGATCGGGACGGCCGGATGAAGCCTTTGGCTAAATTGTCACGGATATATTCCTTCATAGCCAATTTCTCTGGCCCAGATAAATTGTACAAATGACCCCGAGGGGGCATACAACCTGAACGTATATCAATGGGGCAATCGAAAGAGCGATGTGGGGGTAACTTGTCTGCAGCCTTGGGACAGAATACATCAGAATATTCCACATATTGCTCAGGTACCCCCTGAACATGAACCCTGGTTTGGCCCAATGTCACCTTCCCTAAACATCGCTGAAAGCAGTGTGCTGACCAAGAAATTAGTTGGCCGGTGGCCCAATCAATGTGTGGAGAATGAAGGTGCAACCATGGCATGCCGAGTATAATGGTGGAGGTTGTCATATGCAACACAAAGAACTGTAACTTTTCCCAGTGCATTACCCCTATGGTGACCCCCACCTCTGGTGTCTGAGACAGTGGGTGATTCCCTTGCAGAGGAGAGTCATCCACTGCCGTAACCTGGACGGGTGGTTGTACTGGTGTGAGCGGAATACACAATCTCTTAGCAAACTCCGAATCCATAAAATTTGCCGCGGAGCCTGAATCGATAAAGGCTTCCGTGACCTCAGTCTTATCTTCCCATGTAACGGTACAGGGAAGAAGCAATCGTTTTTCTTCTAGGGGTAAAAGTCGGACGCCCAGGGTGTTACCCCCCACCACTCCTAAGCGGCAGCGTTTTCCCGGCTTATTGGGGCAGTTCTGTACTATATGCCCCCCTTCACCGCAGTACAAACACAGCTGTTCGGTCATTCTCCGTCTTCGCTCTACCTGGGTTAATTTTGACCGAGCAATCTGCATCGGCTCGGAAGGAGGCACGACAGGAGAAGGTGAAATAGTAGTAGGTGGAGTCACTGGGACCGTGGTGTAAGATACCCCTCTGAGACGGGAACTACCCCTGGTCTGTTTTTGGTAGCGCAGCCTGCGGTCGATTCGGATGGCCGCTGAGATGGCCTCATCGACTGTTCTGGGCTCGGGCTGGCTTAACATCAAATCAGAGACCTCATCGGACAGCCCTGACAAGAAATGATCTAATAGGGCATAGGTGTCCCACCTGGCCGTAACTGACCACCTCCTAAACTCGGCCGCGTAATCTTTGACCGGACCTTCGCCTTGACGCAAAAGCTTGAGCTTCCGCTCAGAAGTCGAGGCAAGGTCCGGATCGTCGTAAATTACCGCCATAGCTTTAAAAAATTCCTCTGCAGAGGTAAGAGCTTTGTCTCCGGCGGGCAGGCTATACGCCCAAGACTGGGAGTCGCCGGACAACAAAGTTTTAATAAACGTGACCCTCTGGGTCTCAGTACCCGAAGATTGGGGTCTCAACTCAAAATAGGACAACACCCTACTCCTAAAATTCCGGAAGTCAGATCTGTGGCCGGAAAAGCTTTCAGGTACAGGCATACGTATGTCAGAGCTAGGAGAGGATCGCACATGATCCACTGATGTCTGGAGGGTTTGTACAGACCCTGATAGGGCATCAATAAGAGTTATGTGAGTGCCCAGTACTTGATTGATGTTGTCCACCGAAGCGGCAAGTACACCCAGACAATCAGTGTTTGCGTCCATTTTGTATTTTGGTCTGGCGTTCTGTAACGATCGGTGGGCGCAGAGAGTATCTGATTACCGGTGATCTGCAGTATCACCGGAAATACAGATATATACCAGATTATAAGTGATCTGCAGTCTCACCGATAATCCGATATACAAACTAACCTCTGTTCACCTGAGTAGAGTGTAGTGTTTGGTGTAACAGTAACACTTAGAGGACAAGGCCTCAATGCAGCAAGGAGTACTGCACAGATTCCTTCCGCAGACCTGAGCTCTCCAAGACGGGAGGAGTCAGACTGACAGTAGGAAGGTATATCTGAAAGTGACCCTCAGGAGGAAGGATCGCTAACAGAGCGAGGAACCGCCTTTAACGGTAAGGTCGGTTCTCGAGGTCGGACAAGCCAGGTCGTACACACACGGACAGATAAAGTACAAGATCAGGAGGCAAAGGCGGAGTCAAAGTACAGGCAGGGTTCAGCAACGAGGTATCAGATATATCGGGGTACAAAATCAGGAGGCAGAAACAGAGTCAAGGAACGAGCCGGGGTTCGGCAACAGAGTATCAGAAATATCGAGGTACAAGATCAGAGTTCAGGAGGATAGTCAAAGCAGGCAAAAGTCATAACATATAATCACAATCAAACTAGTACTTTAGCTATCAACAGAATCTAGCTAAGTGTAGGATTACAGCTCCAGCTGGTCCCGGGACACACTTAAGGATCTGACTACAGGTCTGAGTGCTCCCACATATGTGATCGCACGCCAGACAAAGAGCAAGTGAACAACCAGCAGTATATATACTCTAGGACCTTTCCAGGACCTCCCTAATTGCTGGTCCAATGAGAGCAGTGGAATTTGTCAGCTGACCCAGCTGGTCAGCCGACACCCTTCTAACTGCTATTTAAACTCTGCCTCTGTGCTCGCGCGCGTGTAAGTCTGAATCCTGGTGGACTATCAGTCCCAGCCACACCAGTACTGTCATGCAATGTATCTAGTGCGGGGGCCGCCTCTGATGCGGATTCCGCCGTTACCAATGCGGATTCCGCCGCACTACCCATGCGGCATGCGGCGTGTTTTCCGCGTTGTGACGCCATGCTGGACGCGGAAACAGCCGCCTCACCTCGAGAGACGGCGGCTTTTCCGCGTTTCCTCACACTTTTTCTGTGGAAAATGCACCTCGCACTGAAATGCAAGGCGAGGCCGAGGATGAACATGACGTCAACAACTCAACATGACGCAAAATGGGGGCGGAACAGAAAGCTGCTTTCAATGTTTTGAAGGCCTTAATTGCCTCCGGTGGCCAGTTAGATGCATCATTCATCACACCCAAATCCCAGAGCAATGTGTGCAGGAATTTGAATCGCAGGAGGTGTACCGAGATCATCTGGACAAGTGACCAAGAGACCAAGTGACTAAGTGACAAGTGACCAAGTGACAAGTGACAAAGTGAAAAGTGACAAAGTGACCAGTGACAAAGTGACAAAGTGACAAAGTGACTGACAAAGTGACAAAATGACAAAGTGACAAAATGACAAAGTGTAGCAGTAGGAGAACAGAGGCGCCAGCAGGATAAAAGTGGATAAAAACTTTAAAATTTGCTACTTAGTACCCCAAAACAGTGCAACGCGTTTCGCAGGCCCAGCCCGCTTCATCAGGCAATAAAAATGGGGACAAGACAGAATTTCAGCAATAGCAGGTGTAGCTGCCTGATGAAGCGGGCTGGGCCTGCAAAACGTGTTGCACTGTTTTAGGGTACTAAGTAATAAATGTGACTACTATTCAGACAGTCTTTCGTGTCTGCTTTATGGAGGTAAGTCCACCGCTTCCTCCCAGCAAATTTTAAAGTTTTGATCCACTTTTATCCTGCTGGCGCCTCTGTTCTCCTACTGCTATACCGTGTCCACCCCTGGTGGAGGGGTGATCTACCCCCTTTCGCATCTACAGAGAGCGACTTCTTATCCCTGAGTGAGGACAGGTCTAATCTCCTCACCTGCCTATACAGTGGTTGCCTGTGTGGTAACCCATGTTTGTGAGTATAATTTTCTCACGATAACCTTTACTTCATTTATGCTTAACATACTACACTATATTGGGCTCTCGGTTTCTCTACACTTTAAAATGACAAAGTGACAAGTGACAAGTGACAAAGTGACAAGTGACAAAGTGACAAAGTGACAAAATGACAAAGTGAAAAAGTGACAAAGTGACCAGTGACAAAGTGACAAGTGAGAGGTTGTTCTGGGGAGCTCTACTCCACTGCACACAGTCACATATGAGGAGAGGTCTCGTCGGGACTGCTGATCCTCCTCAGCTTGCTCAAAGCCTTGAGGGTTCCTGAAGATCCTCTGCTTGGAGTTCGCCGGGGTTCAGCTTGGTGTCGGGGTCGGCGGCGTCCTCCTCACTCCAACGTGGCAGATCTTCTGTTGAAGGAAAAAAAAAACATTGTTTAAAGTCCAGTACCGCTTCTGAAGGACTCACCAAGAGATGCAGGAGCGCTTCAATGTAGCGCACCATCGCTCGCTGGGTGATGTCCCTCCCTACGTGCTGGAATTCTACGCTGCACATGCTAGCACGCTTTTGCGCAGTGCCGAGGCGCATTCCAGCAGCTAGCTACCAAGCTTCTGTGGATCTGATTGGGCCACCATGTTGGATCTCTGCCAAGTCCTCCAAAATTTTGAGCAATCCACGTTGCTTGTGACTGAGCAGTGACAACTCTACAGTCAGCATTACAATACCACTGCTGTGTTTACTGAAGAAATCAATGTTGAAGATGGAAACCGCTGGCATGATGCAAGTGGGGGAATCTGAAGATGAAAACGATCAGCGTGATGATACCAACATCAGGCAACCTGCCTCAGGAAACGCTGGTCCCAGCTATGACAAAGAACAGGACGAGGAACAGCTGGAGTTGGAGCAGGAATTGGATGCCCCCACTGCCGAGGGACAGAGCGGTGCACGTTGGACTTCCACAATTTAGCGGGAATGGACAGCAGAAGAGGAAGAAAGTGATGCTGGTGACGAATATGGTGCATCACAACAATCACAACGCTCACAAGAACATGAAGACAGAGGAGTCTGGCAGGATTCTCTGGCACACATGGCTCAATTCATGCTAGACTGCATTGAACGCGGCCCGCGCATTATTCACTATTCATTATTATTCATTATTCTGGACAACACCAATTACTGGGTTTAAACCCAGTTTATACAAACACAATGTTAAAAAACTGATTGAAGAAAGTGTCAGACAGGTCAAAAATGGAACAATTCCAGCAGGCCCTTGAGGATGGAGACTTTAGAGAGGAGATTGACATCCTCCTCCTTCTCTAGCCAGTTGTACGCCGACAGACTGACTTCAGCAAACCCAGGAGGACTAGGAGGGCAGCAAAGAACACAAGCTGCTGCTAGTGCCCAAAAGGGAATGGTATTGGCAGTGTCCTTGGAGTGGGAACATTTTCTGACACCCATGCAGCAGCCCACAGAACAGCAATCGGGCAGTTCCACGTCCTCCAACACCAATCGCCTGGAGAAGATGGTCAAGGACTACATGTCAGATGGCGTAGCTGTGTTGAACAATCCATCTGCAGACAGACGGTGAGTGTGACAGCACAGAAGGACCATGGCAACTCACTCATAGTACCACAGTTTGATAGTGCTGCCCAAAAAATTATATGGATCCGTGGACCCGGGCAGTACTGGGAAGTGGGAACGCAGATTTTAGTACCTAAACACACGATACAACATGTTTTCCGGGGTCGGACTCTGAGGCACATACAGATGGTCCCGATCATCATCCTCATCATACAACTCTTCTCCTGAGTCTGACCCACCCACCACCTCTACCACCCCAACATCCCCAGACACAGACCCCTCATCGTCCTCAACATTAACTTGGGATGCTGGCCTGAGCCCGACCTCCTCCTTCACATCAGGCCCCATCATCTCCTCAATGGCAGCCCTCAATAATCGCTCTGGCGCCGGACCGATGGACACAATGTTCTCCTCCGGGGAGGGCTGCTGCTGACCACTGGCTGCTGGGGTGGATGTTATAGCTTGCGTGGGGCGTTGGCTGTTGCTGTTGTTGGGAGTGCTGCTCACAGCGGAGGTCTCTGAGGAACTCATGGTGAGCTCATATAGTGGTTGGCGGTGAGTGGAGTATTACTGATCCCAGCAATATACACACTGACTGGCAGAGTACGCAATGCTATATAGTGGTTGACGGTGAGGGAAGTACTACAGATCCCAGCAATATACACAGTGACTGGCAGTACAATGGTATGGGTGGGTGAGCAGAGTACTACAGATCCCAGCAATGCTATATAGTAATGGGGTGACTGAGTGAGCGGCAGTGTACTACTGTTCCCAGCAGACACAGAGTGGCAGTAAACACAATGCTATATAGTGTGGCTGAGCGAGGTACACAGAGTGGCAGTAAACACAATGCTATATAGTGTGGCTGAGCGAGCGGTGTACTACTATTCCCAGCAGACACAGAGTGGCAGTAAACAGAATGCTATATAGTGTGGCTGAGCGAGGTACACAGAGTGGCAGTAAACACAATGCTATATAGTGTGGCTGAGCGAGCGGTGTACTACTATTCCCAGCAGCGACACAATGACTGGGGGGACCCTGGCTAGCGTGGCTGGAGTGCGAACTACTGCCTACCCAAAGCTAAACCCACAGACAAATGGCGGAGATATGACGTGGTTCGGGTATTTATTTACCCAAACCACGTGACAGTTCGGCCAATCAGAGCGCGTTCGGGTCCGAACCACGTGACCCGTTCGGCCAATCACAGCGCTAGCCGAACGTTCGGGGAACGCTCGGCCATGCGCTCTTAGTTCGGCCATGTGGCCGAACGGTTTGGCCGAACACCATCAGGTGTTCGGCCGAACTCGAACATCACCCGAACAGGGTGATGTTCTGCAGAACCCGAACAGTGGCGAACACTGTTCGCCCAACACTACCTGAGACATGTCGATGTCACCTTCCCGTTCATAGTAGAGGTTGATGCCTCTGAGGTGGGGGTGGGGGCTGTGCTGTCTCAGCATTCCGGTTTGAAGAGTAAGCTTCATCCTTGCGCCTACTTCTCCTGTAGGTTTTCTCCAGCGGAGAGAAACTACGATATAGGCAACCGTGAACTCCTGGCCATCAAGTTAGCCTTTGAGGAATGGCGACATTGGTTAGAGGGTGCAGAACATGTTATTACAGTTTACACGGATCATAAAAACTTAGAGTACATAGAGAATGCTAAGAGACTCAGTCCTCGACAGGCCCGGTGGTCACTGTTCTTTTCCAGATTCTCCTTTGTAATTACGTACACTCCTGGTAGCAAGAATGTTAAGGCTGATGCCTTGTCCAGGTGTTTTGAGCCCGAGACGGCACAGCCCTCGGCACCCGAGACTATTCTTCCTCGGAGGGTGGTTTTGGCAGCCACAAAGACCTGGACGGATTGGGCTGCCACCCTGGCCCCATATCAGCAGGATGTCCCAGAGGGAAAGCCAGAGGGAGTGTTGTTTGTGCCCCTGCCCTTTCACTTACAGCTCTTACAGCTGTTTCACTCCCATAAGAATGCTGGTCATCCAGGAGCCACCAGGACACAGGATCTCCTTGCCAGGTGTGCATGGTGGCCATCCTTGGCCACAGATTGTAAGGAGTTTGTGAGGGAGTGTGCTGTGTGTGCTAGGAGCCAACCTTCCCGACAGGCTCCATAGGGGACCTTACAGCCTTTGCTGGTTCCAAATGAACCATGGACCCATCTGTCCATGGATTTTGTGGGTGAACTCCCCAGGTCTGAGGGCATGACTGTCATCTGGGTGCTAGTAGACAGATTCAGCAAGATGGCCCATTTTATCCCTCTGAAAGGACTCCCCTCCGCCCAAGAGCTGGCTAATCTCTTCATCCTGCACATTTTCCGGCTGCATGGCATTCCGCAAAATGTAGTGTCAGTAGGGGAGTCCAATTCGTATCTAAATTCTGGAGGGCATTTTGTCAGTCTATGGGCATGGATCTTTCATTTTCATCAGGCTACCACCCGCAGACAAATGGCCAGACCGAGAGGGTCAACCAATCCATGGAACAGTTTCTCAGATGCTATGTGGCTGATGCACAAACCGACTGGGTAAAATTTTTACCTTTCGCGGAGTTTGCGCACAACAACCTGAAAAGTTCTTCCTCCGGGTTTTCCCCTTTTCAGGTAGTGTCGGGAAGGTCTCCTAAGTTTGCTCCCTTGCCAGTGGTATCTACTCCTTTCCCAGCATTAGAAGATTTGCATTTGGCAGGTGACGTTAAAACAAATTTGGGCGCTGGTGAAAACAAATTTGGGGAATGCTTTCAAGTCTCAGAAAAAGCAGGCTGACAAGAGACGCTCTGCTGAATGGGACTTTTCACCAGGAGATTTGGTCTGGGTGTCTACGCGACATCTGGCATTGAAACACCTGTCACCCAAATTAGGGCCTAGGTTTATTGGGCCATTTCCAGTCACCAAAAGAATTAATGCTGTCACTTATACTGTTGATCTTCCTAGCAGTATGCGCGGTGTAATATCATTCCACGTGTCATTGTTCAAGCCGGCAGTACAGGTGGATTCCACTCCCCCCCCCCCCCCCCGGTATTAATTGATGATCAACCCGAGTATGAGGTTGAGAAGATTCTGGACTCCCGGCTGGTGCAAAATTCTGTGCAATATTTGGTACACTGGAAAGGTTATGGTGTGGAGGATAGAACTTGGGTACCAGAATGCCGCATGCACGCAGAGAAATTGAGTAAAGAGTTCCATGACTTACATTCTGGGAAGCCGGGTGGCAAGTGTCCGGAGTCCACTCCTCGGGGGGCGGGGGGGGGGGGTAACTGTGAAGGATTGCGGAATAGCCGCCGCGTGCTCTGACGGCGTGGCGGCTACTTCTGCGTCTAGTCCAGCGGTTTACGCGCGGCGACATGTGTCTGATCTGGTTCAGCCTTCCTGTGCACATAGGCTGAGGAATACACGCGTGCGGAGAGGCAGAAGCTTTATGGGAAGCAGAGACCGATCAGCTGACTCCCTTGGTCAGCTGATCCGAGGATGTATTCGGATTGGCTGGAAGGGACTGGGCGGCACTGATCAGCGCTGCACTATATAACCACTCGTCCCTCAGTCTCACGTTGTCTGCTGTTGCGAATACTTTATGTGTTAGCACACAGACCTCAGTCAGATCCTACAGTGTGTTAGAACCAGGATGGACCTGGGAAGGCACACTGAGCTAGAATACTCTCGCATGTTATGTTATGTTATGCTATAGACTAGTTCCAGGGTGTTGTGACTACGGACCTCACACCCAAGCCTAGGAAACTGTGTCAATGCTATGTTATGCTATAGACTAGTTCCAGGGTGTTGTGACTACGGACCTCACACCCAAGACTAGGAAACTGTGTCAATGCTATATTATGCTATAGACTATTTCCAGGGTGTTGTGACTACGGACCTCACACCCAAGACTAGGAAACTGTGTCAATGCTATGTTATGCTATAGACTAGTTCCAGGGTGTTGTGACTACGGACCTCACACCCAAGCCTAGGAAACTGTGTCAATGTTATGTTATGCTATAGACTAGATCCAGGGTGTTGTGACTACGGACCTCACACCCAAGACTAGGAAACTGTGTCAGTGTTATGTTATGCTAGTTCCAGGGTGCTGTAACTACAAACCTCACACCCAAGACTAGCACTGTGTACCTGTACTACTTTTGCCCGCCACTAGGGTGTAGAGAGCTAGGATCTCTCATCCAGTAGGGCAAGTTTGTTCATTTAGCAGCAGGGCATCCTGCAACCTAGCCCAGGCCCCTCTCCTAGGGAGCCTTTGGCCTATAGGGATTAACCCACAGTCTGGGGTGAATTCCCTTCATCGTCCTACCTCCAGTTCCTCTGGTGGTTCTCGCTCAAAGTGTTACTGTTATTCCATACACTCATATCTCAGGTGTCCAGAGGTTAGACATACCTGGATTATTGGTGATTCTGCAGATCATCCATAATCTGGTGTATATCTGCATTACTGGTGATTCTGCAGATCGCCAATAATCATATTCTCTCTGCGTGTTGACACCGATTGTTACACACATTTTGTACTTTCTGTCATTCCATGTGATCCCTCTTTTAACAGATGAAGCAGTGATCATGTATTGACCTACAGACTGGTGTGTCTGATCTGTGACTGTTTTCTCCACAGATGGTGTATCTGGAAAACTGCACAGCTATCACTGAGATAGTTCTCATTGGATTTCAACCTCTTCAGAGCTTCAGAACTCCCATGTTCCTCCTGTGCTTGATCATTTACCTTTTCATTTGCTGTGAAAATCTATTGATTATCTACATCATTTCCAGCAGTGTCCATCTCAAGACCCCCATGTTTTTCATCATTCAGAGTATGTCCATATGTGAGCTGATCTATGTCTCCAATGTGGTTCCAAAACTGATAAATGACATAATTTCGGAAAGACCGACCATCACCGTCATTGGCTGCATTGTACAATTAAACATTTTTGGATCTGTAGGAGATGCCAATTGTTTTCATTATGTTGTCATGTCTTATGATCGTTATCTGGCCATTTGTTATCCCTTACATTATTCCTCCACTGTAAATTATACAGTATATTTTCATGTTCTTTTTGGACTTTGTATCTTTTCAGTGATCGGTATAGCTGTTGTTTCCATGCTCGTCGGTCGGCTTCAGTTTTGTGGCCAGAACGTCATTGACCATTTCCACTGTGACTTTTCTCCTCTTTTGGACCTGGCCACCTCCGACACCACTCTGCCCCGCCTTGTGTCTGCTATAGTGGGTGCTTTTGTAGTATTATTTACAATTTTGTTTGTTTTTGTAACTTATATCTTTATAATTCACACAATTCTCAAAATCCCTTCATCTTCCGGCCGGAAGAAGACCTTCTCGACTTGCAGCTCTCATCTTATAGCTTTTTCTTTGCTCTTTGGCTTCATTCTTGTTGTCTATTTGATGCCGGCTAGTATAGTAACACCACAGGTAGGAAGGACCTTCACTTTTATTTATTTCTTCTGGACTCCGTTGGTGAACCCCATTATCTATTCTTTCAGAAGTAAAGAGTTTCGTATAGCACTTTGGAGAAACATGAGGAAAATTAAGTGGGACATTCTGAAATGTTGCATTTATCCCTAAAGTTTTACTAGCAGAACACCGTGTTAATTTCATTTTTTGACAGGTTCTGGTAACAGTTCAAAGAACATTTGAATTTGAAAGTGGGAACACAGGACATGAGCCATAAAAAAATCAGTCCTGGTAGCAACATTTGGAAAGGGTTTCAAGAGATGACATCTGAGAAAATAACAAGCTGAAGGAAAAGAAAATGAGACGTTTCCTCTGGAAACTCAAGTGGTGCAGTGATGTAGTGAATTGCACCATCATCTTGCAGGTCTGGGCTTACAGGTTCAGATTTGAGCCAAGTCCCTATCTGCACAGAGTTTAGATGTTCTCCCTGTATTTTGAATGTTTCCCCCAAGAAAATCACTAATTAGAAGATTTTTCCCATATCGCAAAAACATAATGATAAGTTAATAGGTAG
This sequence comes from Hyperolius riggenbachi, assembly GCF_040937935.1. Taxonomy (NCBI): domain Eukaryota; kingdom Metazoa; phylum Chordata; class Amphibia; order Anura; family Hyperoliidae; genus Hyperolius; species Hyperolius riggenbachi. Next base: position 672,109,987 of record NC_090646.1, read on the forward strand.
CACCCATCCAAACTGACCTTAGATTGTGATAAGGAGTAGATGTAAATGCTATATGAATACATAATAATACTATGATATGACAATAGACTATGACTATGGTGGGTTGTTTAGTTGGGCAATCCTGACCTCTGCTGTGCATTAGTCAGAGGGGCAGCCTGACACTCCATATGAACTAATCCTGTGCACAATAACATCTTAGCACACCCTACAGATAGCTGCAATGCCTGGGCCCTTGGCTCAGCTTGTGAAGTGTGTGTGTGTGGGGGAGGGGGGGGAGAGGGGTAGGTTAGTGTAGCTGGTTGGTGGTGTTGGTTACTGTAATTCTGATAGTACTTTTTCACCAACTTTTTGGTACTTTTTGAATTGTAAAATGCTGGATAGGTATTTTAAAGAGAAGATGAAAAATATCTCTTAGTAGATAACCCAGGGAAAAAATGAATTGCATATGGGCCAAAGAACCCAGTTCAACCACTTAATGGAAAGTGGATGTATTGAAACTTCCTGTCTGTCCCCTTTTAACTCTGTTCAGAGCACACAGAATAAAATGTGTGACATCTAGTGGTACATAATACACTAAAAATACACATTTACACTAAATTTAAATTCCATAAAAATAAATTCACCTCTCCTTCCCCTGCCCCAGCCTATCATAGTTATCAAAATAAAAGTGACAGCTTTTAAAAAAACAACATAAATACTTACCTTAAGGACTCAGCTTTTTTCTATGTATATCATGATGGTATATTACTGTTATTTTTGCAAATTAGAGTTAGTAATTATTGATTGGGTACAAAAAACACAAAATAGAAAAAACACGCCTTTATTTCCAATAATATATTGTCACCATACATTGTACTAGGAACATCATTTAAATGTTGTAATAACCGGGACAAATGAGCAAATAAAATGTGTGAACTTTTATTTACAATAGCATTGTTTATTTTAACCTCCCTCCTCAATTTCTGCTGGATTTCTGTGCAAAAAGTGCTTCAATTAATTTTTGTCAAATGTTTGCCTGTAATTTACTAAATTGTGCCTAGTATCTATTTTCTATTTTGAGTATAATAAAAGTTTCAAATACAAAATCATGTCAAAAACATAAATTAAAATTTCGAAATAAAACAAATCACAAGTAGAAAAGTCCTCCTCAAACATGGTTAAAGAAATAAATCTACAGATGCAGAAATAAATACTGTCCAGTGTTTACCTAAATCATCTCTCTTGTGTAATACAACAGCTAAGGGTCAGTTCACACGCACACTTTCACGTCATTTTCCACTATTTATGCAAACACAGCATTTAGATCACAATTTTTTTCCACTGTCTGGAAGTAGCACAGTCTGGTCGTTCTGGGGTCCATAAGGCCTGGTTCACATTAGCGTTCGCTGTCCGGATTCGCCTGATCGGATCCGGACCGTATACTGTACAAATGGAACGTACGTTCCGCATAGCAATGCAAAGTCTATGCGGACGTACACATGCGTCCGTTCCGTACAGAACGGAGACGGATCGGATCCGGACTACGGACATTTTTCCAACATGCGCTATTTTTCGGGTCCAGTCATCCTGCCCACGCACCCGGGCCGGATCCTGACCCGAACATGCGGCCATGCTGTGCAATGAGAAACGGATCTTTCTCATCACACTGGCAATAGGACCGGGTGCTTCCAGCACCGGTCCTATGCCACTTGGGGGGCCCGAAATACACGCCGGTATACCCCATGCTTGCGGTGCCTTTCTGGGACTGCAATGTATCTAGTTCCGGCTACTTTATTGTATCCAGACCTGATACATTCCGGATCCGCAACTGGTGGCAACTTGTGGCCACCGCAGAGACCCGTACAGTCTCTTTGCGGCCCCCGGACCCGGACACTTGCGGACTCGAACCGCGAGTGTGAATGGGGCCTTAGCACTGCACTCCTGTGTCCCCCTGCGGTATGAAAAATGATGATTGCTGGGAATCGCAGCTGAAAGTCAACAAATGCTTTTTTGCACGCTTGCAGAAAAGCATTTGGAGGAGATGCTGGGCAGCCCTAAAGGTCCATACACATGCTGGTCTGAACTCGGAGTGGTGGACCATAACGACCGCCATGACAGGGGTTGTTATGGTCAGACCAGAATGTCTACATCAGCTGCATTATGATTGCATGAAGAAGTTGGATTTTTAGCGATGCTCAAGCACAGCACACTGGCATTGTTCTCACTGCTCCCACCAACAGAAGCTGCTCCGTTACATGCGCTCATCGTTTCTCTGTTCCCACCTGCATAGCAAAAGACTTGTCATTGTCAGGAACTATGTCTTTTTCTTCCTGCTGGTGGCAGCAAATGCATGACTTTGTCAGTTATTTCATCAGCCACCAGCAGATGGCTCTGTTGTTTATTCCTGACCTCACCTACAGATGGCGCAAGAAACCTTGTGTATGGACTCTCTTCCACCAGCAGAGGTCACCACCATTCTGTTATCTCTGCAAATTGTTGCAGCAGGTGATAGAACATATAAGGACTGCTCTGGCTTGCAGCAGGTGCCAGAACTTCCGTTCCCTTGCCCTTAGGAGCTGCCTGGCCTCTCCTGTCTCTTGTGTCTGATCCTTGATATCCTGTCTGTACCTATCTGTCTTACCTGAACTTGGCTTGTTTGACTACGATTATTGTATGCTGAATTGGTCCTGCGTTTCTTGTATATTTACCCTGTATATTATTGTATACATTTGCATTGTATATTTTGGTATTAGTTAGATAGATAGATAGGCTGGGGTGGTTTGGGGTTATGTATGTGGTGTCTTGGGATTTTGCTATTTGTCTGCATTGCTGTGCTTACTTCACTCGTACACTCCATAATAAACGTGTGTTTAAACGTATTCAAATCCTGTCTTGTGTTTCTCTGCCATTGTGGTGTTCCCTAAGCAAACCTGGTTATAACAGTCATGTGCAAAGGCTGATGACACATCTGTACAGCATTGTTAATGCACTGTTGCCTTTGGCTGATGTCGCATCTGTTTTTATGCGGGGATGGGCAGAGAGACAAGTGCTTCAAACAGAGCAGCTTCCTACGGGTGCGGAGGTGCCAAAACCAATGCCATTGGGTGATGCTCAGGCATCGTTAAAGGTCCAACATGCCAGATCTTTGGCGATTGTCGTTGGGCCGCTGTACACACTCTGGTCTGCTGCCCAATTTTCAGTTATGTCAGTTTTTATAGTCCCTGAGTTCAGGCCAGTGTGGTAATACGTCATTCTCTGTACAATATACAGTTGGTATTAGAGTCAATACAGTTGTGTGTATTGAATCTAGCAGAACTTTGAATTTTCTTTATGCTGTAATATGTGCAGCTGCCAGTAGGTGGCGAACCTTTTAACTTTAACCTATAAATCTCCGTAAAATTCAGCACCATACATTAGTGATGATCATAATTAGCTAATTAGGATTACGCAAAATTAAACGTAAATTTTTGCAGTTATGCCTATACATAATTACAAATTAGTAATTCAATTGACTTTGTATAATTATTCCTAATTACGCCTGAATTTACATGTAATTTTGTGCCGATTTTGGCAGTGAATAGAAAAGCCCTCATACATGCTATTGCTACCAATATTGCTAGATAGGAGAATAGTGGGTACAAGTAAAAAACAAAAAAAATTCAAAAAGACTTTGTAGTTTTTGAGAAAATCAATTTTAAATGCAAAGAAAAATGGTTTTTAAACTCAAAAAAATGACAGTTTAACAAACATTTTTCTTTGTATTTTTAAAATCGATTTTCTCAAAATTGTTTTTGAACAATTCTATTTTTTAACTCTTTGTAGCAATAGCATGTATGGGGCTTTGCTGTTCACCGCCAAAGTCAGCACGAAATTATGCGTAAATTATGTGTGAATTTGTGAATTACATTACATACAAATTTATTACGCTTTTCCCCATGATTATGATGGGTAATTGCAAATTACGATTATGTATTGCTATCGCAGCTCACAGGATTACAATATTTAAGTTTGTTGATCACTAGCAGTGAAATTAGAGGAAACAAGCATTTTTTAAAGTTGCAGTCATGGGTTTAATTACTATGCAAGGATCAATATTGAAACATTTCAAATGGATAAATGACTCTACAAATTACTTACAGTAAAGGGATTCAACTGACCTCATTACAGCTTGAGGAAGAAAGGGTTGTTTGACCTCTGTACTCGACAGAGGGAGCGATCTTGGCAATACCGATGTAAAGTTTAGACAAAGTATGTTAGTTAGTTGGTGCTGCTCCTTTAAAAGCCACTCTGGGTGGTGAAGATATCTGTAAAGGACAAGGAGGGAAAAGGAGGGGGAGAGCGCACTCAATAGACAGTTTGAGAAAACTGGTTAGCCAACCGTGGAATAATCTCACCTGAGATTCTTGCCGATTAGCCCATATGGGTTGGTCGGCTGAAGAGCTTTTGTCCCACTCAGAACCGGGGACCAGGTCTTTCCAGCGATCTTCCTCCACAAGATGTACTGGCACATATGCTCCTCCGTCCACTGAACTTCAGTCCTGGATCAGATGTATTTCCACTCCTCGCAGATGCTACCTACCGCTATAGGCGGCCGCATTTCTGCATAGGAGTGTCTGCACAGAGGTGTCTTGGATGTGCAGGAGGGATCAGGTTTGTGCCTATAATACTCCACGCAGCTCTGCAGTTCTGAAATTTTAGTTACAAAAAGAACAAGTGCCTTTGTTGCAAAAATATTGAGAATAACAAAAAGAATTTCAACTCAAAAGTCAATAACAGAAGTTGGCCTATCCAACAACACCTCACATGTAAAAGTGATTATGTTATCTATATGTTGGAGTGCCCTTGTGGCCTCCAATACAAAGGCCGCACAAAACAACCATTACACAAACAAATAAACAAACACAGGGAAAACATCAAGAAAGGTTATTCTAAACACAACGTATCAAAACACTAGGATCAAATGCATATGAGAGATTATGGAAAAATGAAAATAACTATTATGGAACAGATTCTGGATACACACCAATGTAATCGCTTTAGGGCCCTGTGCAATAGAGAAACATACTGGATTCTGCAGATGGAAACTCTAACTCCAAACGGACTTAATATAGCATTAGAAAACATGTCAAACTAAAGGAAATAAAATTTTACTAGCAGAACTTTTTATCATTCATTTATTGTTTATCATCATCCACCTGCATAGGGGAAAAAAAAAAAAAAAAAAAATGTAACTGGTTCTATATTTCCTTATTTATTTATATAAATATACAGGAGGTGTGTATACATAAACAACATGTTTTAACCCTCCTGGCGGTTAATTTTTTTTGCCAAAATGGCAAAAATCCTTTTTTTTTAAAAAAAAAATGTTGTGTTTCATGTAAAGCTACCAGAGTGGTAGCTACATGAAACACCACTAGAGGGCGCATGTGTCCCTCTAGTGCGATCGTCGCCGGCATCAATAGCAAACAGGGGAACGCGTATATAACGCGCTCCCCTGTTTGGCTTCTCCTGTCGCCATGGCGACGATCGGAATGACGTCATGGACGCGACGTCCTGACGTCAGACACCTCCGATCCAGCCCATAGCGCTGCCCGGAACTCATTGGTCCGGGCAGCGCAGGGCTCTGGCGGGGGCCCTCTTGCGCCGCTGCGTACGGGCGATCGCCGCAGAGCGGCGCCGATCAAGCTGTACGCGCGGCTAGCAAAGTGCTAGCTGCGCGTACAGCATTTTAAATGGAGCAAATCGCTCCACCAGGGGCTGAGATATCTTCCTGCGCGGCATAGCCCGAGCTCAGCTCGGGCTTACCGCCAGGAACGCTGAATCCTGCTATTCATGGTGTAAATGCACATGTGTTAATAGATTTGGGAAGCAAAATCCCAACCGGACGCCATCTAGTGGCCATAGGGAACTTATAACCATTTAAAACCTTAAACACTCCATTTGGGAACTATACTGCCACCTGTTGGTTTTTCACACATTGCAAGCCACCCTCCAAAGTAAAAGGTCTTATCAAGAATTATATTTGCATATTTCCCCTTTCCTCCCTTATTCTTTTTTGTACACAGTATGATATTTTGTAGCACTCCAAATTGGTTTATTTGACCAAGAAACCCTGCCAATGCTTTTCAAAGGTGATATGCCAGGTAAACTAATACAACCACATTTTTCATCTCCATCAGCTTAAAACACCGCTCGTAAGATAGACCCAGTTTTACGTCTTTGATTCTTGCAATCAGTGCCTTGAGGCACTACTCTATCATGGGAGCCAGATCCTTGTGTGGTCACTTTTAGAAGGTGCTAACATGTGTGGTTTAATCTGTGCTCTATTATAAACTCCTCTCACTGTGAGGATTACTCACTTATGGTGTAGAGATGCGAAGTTTAGATCTTTTCAATGATCCGGATGATTTGAATCGGATCATTGAAAAGATCTGGATCTTTGATCCGAATCTTGGATCATTTTACTATGGAAGCATTAGGGGGTGAAATGACTAGCAGGACAGGCGAAGGGGAGGGGGGTGGATACACAGAGATGGGGAGAAGATGGACAGAGGGCAGGGAGTGGACAGAGAAGGGAGGAGAGACGAGCAGAGAGCAGAAATGTTTGTTTGCACACAATACCCACATGCTGCAGTCATATGCTTTACATCTATTTCACCTATATGTTCATCTGTATACTTTGAATGCAAACGTCGCAAAGTGAAAGAAAGCATTCCCCAAAGATAAGTGCAGCTGTTTAGAGCGAGTGCAGGAGGATCATATTGCACAGCAATCACAGTGCCTGCAAAGTTGCTGTGCTGAGCTGAGCCAAAAGCTTCCAATGTGTTCACTGTGCACAACTACAGAACAGACAGCCTGTAATGAGCAGCACATTATAGCCAGTATGTGTGCTCTACACATATCTGGCAGTGGCACTTGTGTCCCCTCTCTCTCATCTACCTGTGGCTGTGCAAGGCTGCCTCCCCTTCAACAGAGCGATCCATCTCTGCTCTGCTTCCAGGACCCCGCTGAGAGGGGGCGTGTCGCTCCTGGCCCCGCCCCTTTTGCGATCCGAACCACTCATTTCGATGATTCGGATGATTCGACTCACAAAATAGATTCGGATCAAAGATCCGAATCGTTCATGATCCGGACAACACTATTATGGTGAGCATTATCTTAAGCTGCTATGCTTCTTGGTCTATTAACACATTTGCATATTGATGGGGGATTGGCTAATTCAAACCCTGTGTCATGTGATATTAAGTATTTAAATCCTGTTACTTTGTAACCAATATTTTAGCCTGATGAAAGAGAGTTGAGCTTTCGGAAACGCGTTGCTGTTTATTAGAATAAATACTTTTAACTACACTACACGGCAGCCGCCTTTTATCCTTTCTACCACGCACTTGCCTGTCAGCTCACAAACTTACCTCCAGGTGCCTGCTGCTTGCTTGTGCAAGACACGCAGAGTGGAGTTTCTCTCAGCCATTACTCCTCACACAAACAGCCAGTTCCTGGCTCCAAGAGCTCCTGCAGCCTGTGGCTTACAAGTGTAAAGCATACAGAGCTGCGTGGAGTATTATAGGCACAAACCTGATCCCTCCTGCACATCCAAGACACCTCTGTGCAGACACTCCTATGCATAAATGCGGCCGCCTATAGCCATAGGCGGGACAAGGTCCTCCAGCACCCAAGGCTGAGACACCAAAGTGCTCCCCTCCCACTCCAGCCCTCACACACTGATTGCTATTACACTAAGAGGCCACTCCCCATCCCTCCCACCCCAGCCATCACACACTGATTGCTATTAGACTAAGAGGCCCCTCCCCATCCCTCCCACCCCAGCCATCACACACTGATTGCTATTAGACTAAGAGGCCCCTCCCCATCCCTCCCACCCCAGCCCTCACACACTGATTGTTATTACACTAAGACCCCTCCCTCATCCCTCCCACCCCAGCCGTCACACACTGATTGCTATTACACTAAGACCCCTCCCTCATCCCTCCCACCCCAGCCGTCACACACTGATTGCTATTAGACTAAGAGGCCCCTCCCCATCCCTCCCACCCCAGCCGTCACACACTGATTGCTATTACACTAAGAGGCCCCTCCCCATCCCTCCCATCCCAGCCATCACACACTGATTGCTATTAGACTAACCGTGCGCCCCTCCATCCCTCCCACCCCAGCCGTCACACACTGATTGCTATTACACTAAGACCCCTCCCTCATCCCTCCCACCCCAGCCGTCACACACTGATTGCTATTAGACTAAGAGGCCCCTCCATCCCTCCCATCCCAGCCATCACACACTGATTGCTATTAGACTAACCGTGCGCCCCTCCATCCCTCCCACCCCAGCCGTCACACACTGATTGCTATTACACTAAGACCCCTCCCTCATCCCTCCCACCCCAGCCGTCACACACTGATTGCTATTAGACTAAGAGGCCCCTCCATCCCTCCCACCCCAGCCGTCACACACTGATTGCTATTAGACTAAGAGGCGCCACAGGGCCCACAACCTCCTCAATACCTTAATCTCTAGTTATCTGGCTTGCAGTCACTGCCATAAATCCCCTTTTATTATTTCTTTCTGCTTCAAACAGAATTAGGAATGTCAGCTGAATGAATTCTGCGCCCCCTCCTACACTGCGCCCTGAGGCTGGAGCCTCTCCAGCCTATGCCTCGGCCCGGCCCTGCCTATAGCGGTAGGTAGCATCTGCGAGGAGTGGAAATACATCTGATCCAGGACTGAAGTTCAGTGGACGGAGAAGCATATGTGCCAGTACATCTTGTGGAGGAAGATCGCTGGAAAGACCTGGTCCCCGGTTCTGAGTGGGACAAAAGCTCTTCAGCCGAACAACCCATATGGGCTAATCGGCAAGAATCTCAGGTGAGATTATTCCACGGTTGGCTAACCAGTTTTCTCAAATTGTCTATTGAGTGCGCTCTCCCCCTCCTTTTCCCCCCTTGTCCTCATTACAGCTTGACATCCTATTGCAGAAGAGCAAAACAATGCAGATGTAATGATCGGTGTAACACAGAGAGGATCTGATTACCGGTGATCTGCAGTATCACCGAGAATACAGATATATACCCGATTATTGATGATCTGCAGTATCACTGATAAATAGATATATCTCTAACCTCTGGACACCTGGGTGATAAGAGTGTTTGGTGCAACAGTAATACTTTGAGGACTGCACCTGAGGAGCAGGTGCCCAGCAGTAAGGAGTACTGCACAGTAACACGTTCCTTCCGCAAGCCTGAGACTCTCCCGAGGGAGGGGTCAGGCTAGGAGTAGGAAGGACAGAGTGTGAGTGACACCAGGGAAGGGTGTCACCCCCAGGTCTGCGAGCTATCTCTAGACTGAGGAGATAGCTCTCGAGGTCGGGCAAGCCGGGTCGGCAACAGACAGACAGATCAGGGACAGAGACAGGAGACAGATGCGGAATCCTAAGACAAGCAGAGATCGGCAACAGAGTATCAGATATAGCGAAGTACCTAATCAGAGATCAGAAGAGTAGTCAGGAAAGGTCATAACAAATAATCAACAATGCCTAGTCTTGGGTGTGAGCTCCTTGATCATCAACACCCTGGAACTGGTCTGAGTATAACTAGATGGTAAAGCTAATTCCTAGTCTGAGGTGTGAGGTCCCTGTGTGAAGAAACGCGGAAAAGCCGCCGCATGGACGCAGGATGAGGCGGCTGTTTCCGCGGCTGGCATAGCGGAACGCGGAGAAACCGCCGCGTCTGACACGGCGGTTTGCGCGCATAGGCCTGCTACTGACAGTATGACCAGGCGCGGGGAGGCCACCGCATGGGCTGTTAGCGGTGCGTCCCACCCTGCGTGCAGGCCAGCAGAGACATTGCAAAGTGTGACTGGTGTGGCTGGGACTGATAGTCCACACAGGTTCAGAATGACGCGCGTGCGCACTGAGAGGCAGAGTTTATATGACAGCCAAAAGAAGGTCAGCTGACCAAGCTGGTCAGCTGACATTTCCACCACCTATCATTGGTCCAGCACTTAGGGGAGGCGCTGGAAGCGCTGATGTATATATACTGGGTGCTGGTAATTTCTCTGGCGTCTGGCGTTGCGATCACAACGTGGTAGCACTCAGACCTTGTCATATCTATGTTCTAGCATAGTTTCCAAAGGTGTTGATGATCACGGACCTCACACCTTAGCGTTAGGAAATTGAACTGTATTATTTGTTATGACCTTCTGCTTGCCTGACTTATCTTCCTGATCTCTGATTCTGTACTTTGCTATTTCTGATATCCTGTTGCCGACCTCTGCTCGTTCCTGAACCCTGTATTTGCCTTCTGACTCTGTACCTCACTATTCTGATACCCCGTTGCCAAACTCTGCCTGTCTATTGGATTACGTTTCTGTCTCCTGTATTGGTACCTTATCTGTCTGTGTGTTGACGACCTGGCTTGCTCGACCTCGAGAACTGGCCTTACTGTTAGGGGCGGTTCCCAGATCTGTTAGTGACACCCCCTCACTGGTGTCACTCACGTTCTGTCCTTCCTACCCTCAGCCTAGCTCCTCCCCCGGGAGAGTCTAGGCATACGGAAGGAACTTACTTCTGTGCAGTACTCCTTACTGCTTCTGTACCTTCTCCTAAGGTGCAATACTCAAAGTATTACGGTTACACCTAAACACTCTTATCTCTCAGGTGTCCAGAGGTTAGAATATATATCTGATTATCGGTGATACTGCAGATCATCAATAATCGGGTATATTCTGCATTCTCGGTGATACTGCAGATCACCGGTAATCAGACCCTCTCTGTGTTACACCGATCGTTACAGAACGCCAGACCAAAATACAAATGGACGCAAACACTGACCGTCTGGGCGCACTTGCCACTTCGGTGGAAAACATCAACCAAGTGCTGGGTAGCCACAAGACTATGATCGAAGCCTTGTCTGGTTCTTTACAAACCCTCCAGACAGCAGTGGATGAGGTGCGATCCCCTCCTAGTTTTGACATACGTTTACCTGTACCTGAGAAATTTTCTGGTCACAGATCTGATTTCCGAAATTTTAGAAGTAGAGTGTTATCTTATTTTGAGTTGAGACCCCGATCCTCTGGAACGGTGGCCCAAAGGGTCACGTTCATTAAGACTTTGTTATCAGGCGATTCTCAGACGTGGGCGTACAGTTTGCCCACCGGAGACTTAGCCCTCTCTTCAGCGGATGAATTTTTTAAAGCTATGGCAGTAATTTACGATGACCCAGACCTTGCTGCGACTTTTGAGCGGAAGCTCAAGCTTTTGCGTCAAGGCAAGGGTCCGATTGAGGATTACGCAGCGGAATTTAGGAGGTGGTCAGTTTCAGCCAGGTGGGACACTTATGCCCTCTTAGATTGTTTCTTATCGGGACTGTCAGTTGAGGTGTCAAATCTCATGTTAAGTCTGCCTGAACCCAAAACAGTCGATGAGGCCATTTCATCGGCCATTCGAGTCGACCGCAGGCTGCGCTATCAGAAACAGACCCGGGGTAATAGTCAGGTAAAGATGGTGTCCTACGCTGCACCTCCAGTAACTCCACCTCCTCCCGTCTCGCTTCCACCCGAACCTATGCAAAGTGGTCGGTCAAAACTATCCCAAGTGTAGCGAAGACGGAGGATGTCTGAGCAGCTGTGTCTTTACTGCGCAGAGGGGGGTCATAGAGTACGTAACTGTCCCAATACGTCGGGAAACACTACCGCCTAGGAGTTATAGGGGGCAACCCCCTAGGCGCGTGTCTCTTACCCCTAGAAGATAAACGGTTACTTCTTCCTTGTACTGTTACGTGGGAAGATAGAACCGAGGATTCCGAGGCCTTTGTTGATTCAGGCTCTGCAGCTAATTTTATGGATTTCGAATTTGCTAAGAAATTAGGTATTCCGCTCACCCCGGTAAAACCACCCGTTCAGGTTACGGCAGTAGATGATTCCCCCCTGCAAAGTAACCATCCCCTGTCTCAGACACCAGAGGTGGAAGTCACTATAGGGGTACTACACAGTGAGAGATTGCAGTTTTTTGTATTGCACATGACTACCTCCACAGTCATCCTTGGCATGCCATGGTTGCACCTTCACTCTTCACAGATCAATTGGAGCACTGGGCAGTTAACCAGCTGGTCAAATCATTGTTTCAAGCAGTGTTTAGGGAAGGTGACATTGGGCCAGACCAGGATTCATTTGGAGGGGGTTCCAGTGCAATATTCCGAGTATTCAGATGTGTTTTGTCCCAAGGCTGCTGATAAGTTACCGCCACATCGCCCATTTGATTGCCCCATCGACCTCCGATCTGGTTGTATGCCCCCAAGGGGTCATCTTTACAATTTGTCCGGGCCAGAGAAAGTAGCCATGAAGGAATACATTCATGAGAATTTAGCCAAGGGGTTCATTCGCCCTTCTCGGTCGCCCGCTGGCGCAGGGTTCTTTTTTGTTAAGAAAAAGGACGGAGGCCTGCGGCCATGCATAGATTGCCGGGGCCTGAATAAAATCACAGTAAAGAATCGCTACCCTTTGCCCCTGATAGATGACCTGTTTACACAAGTTACCAACGCTAAAGTCTTTTCGAAATTAGATTTACGGGGTGCATACAACCTGGTGCGGATCAGAAAAGGCGATGAATGGAAGACGGCCTTTAACACGCCCGACGGGCATTACGAGTACTTAGTGATGCCCTTCGGGCTGTGTAACGCCCCGGCCGTCTTCCAGGAATTGATCAATGAGGTATTCAGGGAGGTGTTGGGCAAATTCGTGTTAGTATACCTGGATGATATACTTATTTTTTCTAACAACCTCTCTGAGCACAGGTCGCATGTCAAATTTGTATTGGACAAACTCAGACAAAACATGCTTTACGCCAAATTAGAGAAATGCATCTTCGAGGTGACATCTGTCACCTTTTTAGGATACATAATTTCCACCTCGGGTCTGTCGATGGACCCGGCCAAGGTCTCTGCTGTGCTGGAATTGCTTCAACCAGTGGGGTTAAAATCTCTTCAGAGATTCTTAGGCTTTGTCAATTACTATAGAAGGTTCATAAAGGGGTACTCCACTGTCATTGCACCCCTCACCAATCTCACTAAAAAAGGGGCGGATACTACCCACTGGTCTCCAGAAGCCCTGCAAGCATTCTCCACGTTAAAAGACCTGTTTTGCTCAGCACCCATCCTGAGACACGTTGACACTTCCTACCCCTTTATTGTTGAGGTGGGCGCCTCGGAGGTCGAGGTAGGGGCTGTGCTGTCTCAGAGATCAGGGTTGCAGGGTAGATTACACCCATGCGCCTATTTTTCTCGTAGGTTCTCTCCGGCAGAAAGAAACTACGACATAGGCAACAGGGAGCTCCTGGCCATCAAGTTAGCCTTTCAGGAATGGCGTCACTGGTTGGAAGGAGCAGAACATACGATCACAGTTTACACTGATCACAAAAATTTGGAATACATCGACGGAGCTAAAAGATTAAGCCCCCGTCAGGCCCGATGGTCTTTGTTCTTCTCGAGGTTCAGATTTGTAATTACGTACACTCCAGGTAGCAAGAACGTTAAGGCAGATGCCCTGTCCAGATGCTTTGAGCCAGAAACAGCACAGCCCTCTACCCCAGAGCCCATTGTCCCGCAAAGACTGGTACTAGCAACAACTGAGACATGGAAAGACTGGACGGCGACTTTAGGGCCCTTTCAGCAGGACATCCCGGAAGGGAAGCCTGAGGGGGTTATGTTTATACCACTGCCATTCCGTCTTCAGATCTTACAGATGTTCCATTCACACAAAAATGCGGGACACCCTGGGGCTTCCAGAACACAGGATCTGGTCGCCAGGTGCGCTTGGTGGCCTTCGATGGCGACGGATTGTAAGGAGTATGTTAGAGAGTGTGCAGTGTGTGCAAAGAGTAAGCCCTCCCGGCTGGCACCTGTGGGAACGTTGCAGCCCTTGCCCACCCCGAGTGAGACGTGGACCCACTTGTCCATGGATTTTGTGGGTGAGCTCCCCAGGTCTGAGGGCATGTCGGTCATTTGGGTGGTAGTCGACCGCTTTAGTAAAATGGCCCATTTTGTGCCCTTGAAAGGACTCCCCTCGGCCCAGGAGTTGGCCAATTTGTTCATCATCCACGTTTTCCGATTGCACGGCATTCCGGAAAACATTGTGTCAGATCGGGGAGTCCAATTTGTTTCAAAATTTTGGAGGGCATTTTGTCATCAAATGGGCATGGAACTGTCATTTTCGTCGGGCTACCACTAGTGTTGGGCGAACATCTAGATGTTCGGGTTCGGGCCGAACAGGCCGAACATGGCCGCGATGTTCGGGTGTTCGACCCGAACTCCGAACATAATGGAAGTCAATGGGGACCCGAACTTTTGTGGTTTGTAAAGCCTCCTTACATGCTACATACCCCAAATTTACAGGGTATGTGCACCTTGGGAGTGGGTACAAGAGGAAAAAAAATTTAGCAAAAAGAGCTTATAGTTTTTGAGAAAATCGATTTTAAAGTTTCAAAGGGAAAACTGTCTTTTAAATGCGGGAAATGTCTGTTTTCTTTGCACAGGTAACATGCTTTTTGTCGGCATGCAGTCATAAATGTAATACATATAAGAGGTTCCAGGAAAAGGGACCGGTAATGCTAACCCAGCAGCAGCACACGTGATGGAACAGGAGGAGGGTGGCGCAGGAGGAGAAGGCCACGCTTTGTGAGACACAACAACCCAGGCCTTGCATGAGGACAAAAAGCGTGCGGATAGCATGCTTTGTACCGCCATGTAGTCATAAATGTAATAAAGATAAGAGGTTCCATAAACAGGGACCGGCAACGGTAACCCAGCAGCAGCAGCAGCAGCAGCAGCACACGTGATGGAACAGGAGGAGGCGCAGGAGGAGAAGGCCACGCTTTGTGAGACACAACAACCCAGGCCTTGCATGAGGACAAAAAGCGTGCGGATAGCATGCTTTGTACCGCCATGTAGTCATAAATGTAATAAAGATAAGAGGTTCCATAAACAGGGACCGGCAACGGTAACCCAGCAGCAGCAGCAGCAGCAGCAGCACACGTGATGGAACAGGAGGAGGCGCAGGAGGAGAAGGCCACGCTTTGTGAGACACAACAACCCAGGCCTTGCATGAGGACAAAAAGCGTGCGGATATAGCAGCAATGCTTTTTGCCGCCATGCAGTCATAAATGTAATACAGATGAGAGGTTCAATAAACAGGGACCGGAAACGCTAAACCATCCCAGATGTTCATCGGTCATGTTACTTGGTTGGGGTCCAGGAGTGTTGCGTAGTCGTTTCCAATCCAGGATTGATTCATTTTAATTTGAGTCAGACGGTCTGCATTTTCTGTGGAGAGGCGGATACGCCGATCTGTGATGATGCCTCCGGCAGCACTGAAACAGCGTTCCGACATAACGCTGGCTGCCGGGCAAGCCAGCACCTCTATTGCGTACATTGCCAGTTCGTGCCAGGTGTCTAGCTTCATGCCCGGTTTCAGGTCCAGCGGTGCCAGCCACAAATCCGTCTGTTCCTTTATTCCCCTCCAAATTTCCTCCCCTGTGTGCTGCTTATCCCCAAGGCAGATCAGCTTCAGCAACGCTTGCTGACGCATGCCAACAGCTGTGCTGCACTGCTTCCACGATCCTACTGCTGCTGGTGCTGGGTTAGCATTTCCGGATGAGGTACAGCTTTGAGATGCGTTGGAGGAGAAGGAGTCAGAGAGGTAGGTGCTGCTGTTGTTATCCAGCTGTTTGCGGCGTGGGCAACACCCGCGCCGTAGCAGGTGAGGAATCGCTGCCAGGCTCCACAAGGTTCACCCAGTGCGCGGTAAGG
This sequence comes from Hyperolius riggenbachi, assembly GCF_040937935.1. Taxonomy (NCBI): domain Eukaryota; kingdom Metazoa; phylum Chordata; class Amphibia; order Anura; family Hyperoliidae; genus Hyperolius; species Hyperolius riggenbachi. The sequence goes on from NC_090646.1 coordinate 672,125,779, forward strand.
GAGATGTATCGACCCTGGCCGAACGCACTCGTCCAGGTGTCAGTGGTGAGGTGAACCTTGCAGGCAACGGCATTCTTCAAGCTTCGGGTTATTTAGCTGACCACGTGCTCATGCAACTCAGGCACTGCAGAGCGCGCAAAGTGGTAGCGGCTGGGAACCACGTAACGTGGGATGGCCACTGACATCATGCCCTTGAAGCTGTTTGTCTCCACCACTCGATATGGCAGCATTTCGCAGGCCAGAAGCTTGGCTATGCTGGCTGGCTGTTACTGCCACGGCCCGGGGGTCATTTGCTGGCAATTTCCTCTTGTGCTCAAACATCTCAGAGACAGACAACTCAACCGTAGCGCTGCACACCGAAGGGCTGTTGGTTGTTGTGTTTGATGAACACTGGGAGACCTCAAGAGCACTAGTCCGGAAAGTGACAGTGTCAGCATCGTCTGATGTTTGTGAATGTTGTGAACCACGCAATGGCTGGGCTACTGCTGCTGCTGAGGCGGGTCTGGTGGTGAGTCTGGTGAACCCAAGGGAGGCAGTGTTGCTGGTGGTACCCTGTCCTGCCGCGTTTGCCCACAGAGTGGGATGTTTGGATAGAATGTGGCGGCTCATGCTGGTGGTGGAGAGGTTGTTAATACTTTTCCCCCTGCTCAGGCGGGTCTTGCACACCTTGCAAATCGCCATGGTAACATCCTCAGTGCAGTCTTCAAAGAAAGCCCAGACTTTAACTGGCTGAGGACTCGGACCTCGTGCGTGATGTGCTGGTGCTGCTTAACCCACTGCTGGACGCTTGAGAGGTCATCCAAGTAATTATCTGGTCCTGTTCTTTTGGATCTGTGAGGGTTGTTGTCCTGGACAACATGGGCAGTATTGAGTGGGTTTTCTTGGGTGCTCCCCTGTGGCCTGTACGTGAACCGTCAGGGGAAACACCTCTTCCCTTGCCCCTCCCTCTTTCACCGGATTTCTTCCTCATTTCACTTATCCTTAAAGTACACGCTGACTGGCAGCAGTACAGTGGCAGTACAGAAATGCTATACAGTGGTGGGTGAGCGGTGTACCACTATTGTCAGCAGTGACACAGAGCACAATGCTATACAGTGGCGGGTGAGCGGTGTACTACTGTTCCCAGCAGACACAGAGTGGAAGTAAACACAATGCTATATAGTGTGGCTGAGCCGTGTACACAGAGTGGCATTAAACACAATGCTATATAGTCTGCTATATAGTCACCCCGAACAGGGTGATGTTCTGCAGAACCCAAACAGTGGCAAACACTGTTCGCCCAACACTACTGGGAGGGAACGCAGATTTTAGTACCTAAACACACGATACAACATGTTTTCCGGGGTCGGACTCTGAGGCACATACAGATGGTCCCGATCATCATCCTCATCATACAACTCTTCTCCTGAGTCTGACCCACCCACCACCTCTGCCACCCCAACATCCCCAGACACAGACCCCTCATCGTCCTCAACATTAACTTGGGATGCTGGCCTGAGCCAGACCTCCTCCTCCACATCAGGCCCCATCATCTCCTCAATGGCAGCCCTCATTAATCGCTCTGGCGACGGACTGATGGACACAACGTTCTCCTCCGGGGAGGGCTGCTGCTGACCACTGGCTGCTGGGGTGGATGTTATAGCTTGCGTGGGGCGTTGGCTGTTGCTGTTGTTGGGAGTGCTGCTCACAGCGGAGGTCTCTGGGGAACTCATGTTGAGCTCATATAGTGGTTGACGGTGAGTGGAGTATTACTGATCCCAGCAATATACACACTGACTGGCAGAGTACGCAATGCTATATAGTGTGGCTGAGCGGTGTACACAGAGTGGCAGTAAACACAATGCTATATAGTCTGGCTGAGCGAGCGGTGTACTACTGTTCCCAGCAGAATCAGAGTGGCAGTAAACAATGGTATATAGTCTGGCTGAGCGGTGTACACAGAGTGTCAGTAAACAATGGTATATAGTCTGGCTGAGCGAGCGGTGTACTACTGTTCCCAGCAGAATCAGAGTGGCAGTAAACAATGGTATATAGTCTGGCTGAGCGAGCGGTGTACTACTGTTCCCAGCAGAATCAGAGTGGCAGTAAACAATGGTATATAGTCTGGCTGAGCGGTGTACACAGAGTGTCAGTAAACAATGGTATATAGTCTGGCTGAGCGAGCGGTGTACTACTGTTCCCAGCAGAATCAGAGTGGCAGTAAACAATGGTATATAGTCTGGCTGAGCGGTGTACACAGAGTGTCAGTAAACAATGGTATATAGTCTGGCTGAGCGGTGTACACACAATGCTATATAGTCTGCTATATAGTGTCAGTAAACACAATGCTATATAGTCTGGCTGAGCGAGCGGTGTACTACTGTTCCCAGCAGAATCAGAGTGGCAGTAAACAATGGTATATAGTCTGGCTGAGCGGTGTACACAGAGTTTCAGTAAACAATGGTATATAGTCTGGCTGAGCGGTGTACACAGAGTGTCAGTAAACAATGGTATATAGTCTGGCTGAGCGGTGTACACAGAGTGGCAGTAAACACAATGCTATATAGTCTGGCTGAGCGAGCGGTGTACTACTGTTCCCAGCAGAATCAGAGTGGCAGTAAACAATGGTATATAGTCTGGCTGAGCGGTGTACACAGAGTGTCAGTAAACAATGGTATATAGTCTGGCTGAGCGGTGTACACAGAGTGTCAGTAAACAATGGTATATAGTCTGGCTGAGCGGTGTACACAGAGTGGCAGTAAACACAATGCTATATACTCTGGCTGAGCGAGCGGTGTACTACTGTTCCCAGCAGACACAGAACAGTAAACAGAATGCTATATAGTGTGGCTGAGCGAGCGGTGTACCACTATTCCCAGCAGACACAGAACAGTAAACAGAATGCTATATAGTGTGGCTGAGCGAGCGGTGTACCACTATTCCCAGCAGACACAGAACAGTAAACAGAATGCTATATAGTGTGGCTGAGCGAGCGGTGTACCACTATTCCAAACAGACACAGAACAGTGAACAGAATGCTATATAGTGTGGCTGAGCGAGCGGTGTACCACTATTCCCAGCAGACACAGAGTGGCAGTAAACAGAATGCTATATAGTGTGGCTGAGCGAGGTACACAGAGTGGCAGTAAACAGAATGCTATATAGTGTGGCTGAGCAAGCGGTGTACTACTATTCCCAGCAGACACAGAGTGGCAGTAAACAGAATGCTATATAGTGTGGCTGAGCGAGGTACACAGAGTGGCAGTAAACAGAATGCTATATAGTGTGGCTGAGCAAGCGGTGTACTACTGTTCCCAGCAGTGACACAATGACAGGGGGGACCCTGGCTAGCGTGGCTGGAGCGCGAACTACCCTGCCTGCCTACCCAAAGCTAAACCCACAGACAAATGGCGGAGATATGACGTGGTTCGGGTATTTATTTACCCGAACCACGTGACCGTTCGGCCAATCAGAGCGCGTTCGGGTCCGAACCACGTGACCCGTTCGGCCAATCACAGCGCTAGCCGAACGTTCGGGGAACGTTCGGTCATGCGCTCTTAGTTCGGCCATGTGGCCGAACGGTTTGGCCGAGCACCGTCAGGTGTTCGGCCGAACTCGAACATCACCCGAACAGGGTGATGTTCTGCAGAACCCGAACAGTGGCGAACACTGTTCGCCCAACACTAGCTACCACCCACAGACCAATTGTCAGACTGAGAAAGTCAACCAATCATTGGAACAATTTTTGAGGTGTTATGTTGCAGAAGCGCAGAATGAATGGGTCAGGTTTTTGCCCTTCACAGAATTTCCGCACAATAATTTGAAAAGTTCCTCCACGGGATTCTGTCCATTTCAGATAGTTACTGGGAAGCTGCCCAAATTTTCCCCATTGCCAATCGCTTCCACTCCGTTTCCAGCTCTGGAGGCCTGGCAAAAGTCATTTAAGGACGTGTGGTGGATCGTGGAAAATAATTTGGAGAAGGCGTTTCAAAGTCAGAAAGGTCAAGCTGACAAGAAACGTTCCTTAGAGTGGAAGTTTCAACCAGGAGACTTAGTCTGGGTGTCCACACGTCACTGGACCTTGAAACAGCCTTCAGCCAAGTTGGGGCCCAGGTTTGTGGGTCCATTTTCAGGAAGATCAACAATGTTACTTATGCCATTGATCTTCCGGCCAGTATGCGTGGCGTAAGATCCTTTCATGTGTCTCTGCTTAAGCCAGCAGTCCATGTGGGTCCCACTCCTCCTCCTCCTGTGATGATAGATGACCAACCTGAGTATGATACAGAGGAAATGGTCCGCACTTATCAGATTAAAGCAACCTTTATTGAGGACATATCCCAATTAAAACTCGACAGGCATCATGGCTGACATGTTTCGGACTCAACTGTCCTTAATCATAGCATGATTAAGGACAGTTGAGTCCGAAACATGTCAGCCATGATGCCTGTCGAGTTTTAATTGGGATATGTCCTCAATAAAGGTTGCTTTAATCTGATAAGTGCGGACCATTTCCTCTGTATTGTATCCTTGGTCTTGCTAACCTGGGTCGAGCACTGCAGTAGAAGTGGTGGAGTGGAGCTGTGTTCACCTGCTGCCTTGATCAACCTGAGTATGAGGTAGAGAAGATTTTAGACTCACGCATAGTTCAGAACTCAGTACAATATCTGGTTCATTGGAAAGGGTATGGTATTGAGGAGAGATCATGGGTACCTGAATGTCGCATGCATGCTGACAAACTGAGAAGGGAATTCCATCAGTGGTGGTCGTAATGGAAAAATCTACGCTTACGGATCATTACGCGTCATTTTACGCTATTACGCATTACGCAATTACGGTTACGGCGTAGGAAATTATCTACGGTTCATCACTGTAATTACGCGTTAACTTACGCAGTTACGCGTAAGGATACCGTAATGTAGGTGCTTACACTACGATGTTACGCGTAGTGCCGTAATACCTATTAATGCGTATTTTTTGACGCATACGGACGATTTGTACGCAATAGCCGTCAATGTGACAGCTATTACGTACACATCATTCGTATGCATCAAAACGTACGCTTATATACTGAAGGGCGGGAGAAGATACTATTGGTTGCTTAGGATGTTGACTGATTGGCTACTCTTAGAAAAGGGGAGTTTTTACGTTAGTAATTACGCGTAAAATTACGCGTAAGTCTTCGTAAAATTACGCATACCTAGCAATTACGGTAGACAGTGTAATTACGATACCACTTAACTCCTTATGCGTAAATAATTACGCGTAAGACCGTAAGTTACGCGTAAATTTACATTGAATTACGATGCGTAACTACGCTCATGCGTAATTTCGGCTCAGCACTGAATTCCATGCTTTACATCCTGAGAAGCCTGGAAGGAGCTGTCCGGAGTCCACTCCTCGGGGGGGGGGTACTGTGATGAAACGCGGAAAAGCCGCCGCATGGACGCAGGATGAGGCGGCTGTTTCCGCGGCTGGCATAGCGGAACGCGGAGAAACCCGCCGCGTTTGACGCGGTGGTTTGCGCGCATAGGCCTGCTACTGACAGTATGACCAGGCGCGGGGAGGCCACCGCATGGGCTGTTAGCGGTGCGTCCCACCCTGCGTGCAGGCCAGCAGAGACATTGCAAAGTGTGACTGGTGTGGCTGGGACTGATAGTCCACACAGGTTCAGAATGACGCTGAGAGGCAGAGTTTATATGACAGCCAAAAGAAGGTCAGCTGACCAAGCTGGTCAGCTGACATTTCCACCACCTATCATTGGTCCAGCACTTAGGGGAGGCGCTGGAAGCTCTGATGTATATATACTGGGTGCTGGTCATTTCTCTGGCGTCTGGCGTTGCGATCACAACTATGCTCGGATGTGCCTCATCCACGAATTCGGCAATCCGCGTGGTTGCAAAAAAAAATCCGCATTCGGCCCCGACGCATGCGGATTTTCGTCCGCGTCCACGCAACCACGCGGATTTTCTGCCGTGAATGGCGTAATCACGCGTGGATTCCCGCCCTGAGGCGGATTTTCTTTAAACGTTAATAACAAAGCCCCCATACATGCTACAATCCCCCAAATTGCATGGATTATCGAGGTGATAAGGGGCAACATGACTTCAACATAATTTTTTTTTTTTAATGGCTTTTAAAGACAAATCACCACTGTAAATGGGGCTATTAATTGGTAATACGTGGTTTTAAAAAGGGATATACGCATTAAGCAATCAAAGAGGTGAAGGCGAGTTCCAATGGCACTTGGCGGCGAAGGTACCGCTGGAGGAGGATGAGTGACTGACGCCAAAAAGGCCCCAGAGAGGTTTTTGTAATTTTTTTTTTTTTTTTTGCAGCAATTAGCAATGACATCGCAGCAGAGTTGTCAGTGGACACGGGCAGTGTAAACGCAGAGTGCAGTGGTGGTAGCGACTGAGTCAGGAGAAGGACAATGCGGGCGGTCAGTTCAGCAGCACAGAAGGACCACGGCAACATACTGGTAGTACTAGTAGCAGCACAGCGGCATAGTGCTGGCCAAAAAATTAAATGCACCGGGTGACCCGGGCAGTGTGAACGCAGACAGAGTACATTGGTGGAAGCGAGTTAGTCAGGAGGACGAGGACAATGCGGGCGGTCAATTCAGCAGCACAGAAGGACCATGGCAACATACTGGTGGTAGTAGTAGCAGCACGGCGTCATAGTGCTGGCCAAAAAATTAAATGCACCCGGTGACCCGGGCAGTGTGAACGCAGACAGAGTACATTGGTGGAAGCGATTGAGTCAGGAGGAGGAGGACAATGCGGGCGGTCAGTTCAGCAGCACAGAACAGAAGGACCATGGCAACATACTGGTGGTAGTAGTAGTAGCACAGTGTCATAGTGCTGGCCAAAAAATTAAATGCACCCGGTGACCCGGGCAGTGATATAACGCAGACAGAGTACATTGGTGGTACCGTGGTAGCGACTGAGTCAGGAGGAGGAAAAAGCGGGCGTTCAGTTCAGCAGCAGCAGCAGCAGCACAGAAGGACCATGGCAACATACTGGTGGTAGTAGTAGCAGCACAGCGTCATAGTGCTGGCCAAAAAATTAAATGCACCCGGTGACCCGGGCAGTGATATAACGCAGACAGAGTACATTGGTGGAAGCGACTGAGTCAGGAGGAGGAGGACAATGCGGGCGGTCATTTCAGCAGCAGCAGCACAGAAGGGCCATGGCAACATACTGGTGGTAGTAGTAGTAGGTCACTGAAGGATGCAGTGGGCACAGCAGTGGGCACTGGATATACAACTAGGTCACTGAAGGATGCAGTGGGCACAGTACAAGGTCACTGAAGGATGCAGTGGGCACAGAAGTGGGCACTGGATATACAACTAGGTCACTGAAGGATGCAGTGGGCACAGTACAAGGTCACTGAAGGATGCAGTGGGCACAGCAGTGGGCACTGGATATACAACTAGGTCACTGAAGGATGCAGTGGGCACAGCACAAGGTCACTGAAGGATGCAGTGGGCACAGCAGTGGGCACTGGATATACAACTAGGTCACTGAAGGATGCAGTGGGCACAGTACAAGGTCACTGAAGGATGCAGCGGGCACAGCAGTGGGCACTGGATATACAACTAGGTCACTGAAGGATGCAGTGGGCACAGTACAAGGTCACTGAAGGATGCAGTGGGCACAGCAGTGGGCACTGGATATACAACTAGGTCACTGAAGGATGCAGTGGGCACAGTACAAGGTCACTGAAGGATGCAGTGGGCACAGCAGTGGGCACTGGATATACAACTAGGTCACTGAAGGATACAGTGGGCACACAAGGATGTCACACTGTGTAATGAGATGCTTATATGCCAGTGAGCGAGCAGTGGGCACTGGGCACGGCACAAGGTCACTGACAGAATGAATGAACAGCGCTGGCAGAGAGTGGCGGCGCCGGCGGTGTGACTGGCTGCCTGCAAATAGTACAAGTGTATAACTGTCACTGGAATATACAAGTGAACACTGCAGCTGCACTAACACAGATAATCCCCACTCCCACTACACTGACTACACTGCAGCACTGAACCTGCCTGCACTACACACAGTTAAATAATCACTAGACTCCCACACTCCCACTACACTACACTGACTACAACTAACTACAGCAATCACTCACTGACTAGCTAACTGTGTACAGTATAAGAGCAGTGTTAGCAAAAAAACGCTTTGTTTTTAACACAATAAATGCACTTGCTCAAACAACAATGGCCTGGAGATAATCCTCTCAGCACCACAGTCTAGCAAGGACAGAGCTTTTCATCATGGCCGCCGCTTTATATTCAGGAGGGGAGGGCATAGCTCCCCTCCTGTGATTGGTTGCTAGGGCCTGGCTGGGGCCCTCTGATTGGCCTGCAATGTGTCACTTCCGCATAGTTTGACGCATTTCTGCTAACCACGACTTCAGCGCCGGGTTTCACGAGCGTGAATGCGGATTTCTGTCCGCATTCACGCGAAGCCGAAGCAGATTTTCGTGGTTGAAAATCTATTCACGGCTTAGCGTGTCCGAGGCGGAATGCGTCAAAATGGTCGTGAATCCACGCGTAAGCGTGATCATGACCTGGCGGTGAGCACTACTGATCACAACGTGGTAGCACTCAGACCTTGTCAGACCTCAGACCTTGTATGTTCTAGCATAGTTTCCAAAGGTGTTGATGATCACGGACCTCACACCTTAGCGTTAGGAAATTGAACTGTATTATTTGTTATGACCTTCTGCTTGCCTGACTTATCTTCCTGATCTCTGATTCTGTACTTTGCTATTTCTGATATCCTGTTGCCGACCTCTGCTCGTTCCTGAACCCTGTATTTGTCTTCTGACTCTGTACCTCGCTATTCTGATACCCCGTTGCCAAACTCTGCCTGTCTATTGGATTACGTTTCTGTCTCCTGTATTGGTACCTTATCTGTCTGTGTGTTGACGACCTGGCTTGCCCGACCTCGAGAACTGGCCTTACTGTTAGAGGCGCTTCCCAGATCTGTTAGTGACACCCCCTCACTGGTGTCACTCACGTTCTGTCCTTCCTACCCTCAGCCTAGCTCCTCCCCCGGGAGAGTCTAGGCATACGGTAGGAACTTACCTCTGTGCAGTACTCCTTACTGCTTTTGTACCTTCTCCTAAGGTGCAATACTCAAAGTATTACGGTTACACCTAAACACTCTTATCTCTCAGGTGTCCAGAGGTTAGAATATATATCTGATTATCGGTGATACTGCAGATCATCAATAATCGGGTATATTCTGCATTCTCTGTGATACTGCAGATCACCGGTAATCAGACCCTCTCTGTGTTACACCGATCGTTACACCCTGGTAATCAACACCTAGGAACTGGTCTAGATAATAACACAGATAATATCACAGATACTGACAAGGTCTGAGTGCTACCACGTAGTGATCGCAACGCCAGACACCAGAGAAATGACCAGCACCCAGTATATATACACCAGCGCTCTCCAGCGCCTCCCCTAAGTGCTGGACCAATGAAACCTGATAGAATTGTCATCTGATCGGCTAGATCATCTGACACCCTTCTGACTGCCATAAAGGCTCTGCCTCTCAGCGCGCGCGCGCGTCCTTCTGAACCTGTGTGGACTATCAGTCCCAGCCACACCAGACATGTGTTGTAATGCATCTGTTGGTTTGAACGCGGGGCCAGCCGCACCGCTGTCAGAGCATGCAGCGGTTTCCCAGCGTTCAGCCATACTGCTAGTGGTAGGCCCCTGCGTGTAAACCGGACGCGGAATCCGCCGCCTTGTTCACTGGGCATGCGGCGGTTTCTCCGCGCTCCGTCAGGCTAGTGGATGCAGGCCCATGCGCGCAAGCTGCCATGTTGAACGCGGAATCAGCCGCCTTACTATGAATACTCGCGGCGGCTTTTCCGCGTTTTCTCACAGTACCCCCCCCCCCCCCCCCTGAGGAGTGGACTCCGGACAGCTCCTACCCGGTTTCTCAGGATATAAAGCGTGGAACTCCCTCCTTAATTTATCAGCATGCATGCGACACTCAGGTACCCATGTTCTCTCCTCAATACCATACCCTTTCCAGTGAACTAGATACTGCACTGAGTTCTGTACAACACGTGAGTCTAAAATCTTTTCTACTTCGTACTCAAGTTGGTCATCTACCATCACAGTAGGAGGAGGAGTGGAACCTACATGAACTGCTGGCTTAAGCAGGGACACATGAAAGGATCTTACACCACGCATGCTGGCAGGGAGATCAATGGCATAAGTAACATTGTTGATCTTCCTGGTCACTGGAAAAGGGAAACAGTAAATTCGGGCGCCTGAGGCTAGTGGACAAATCGGGCGCCGCCATTCACTTCTATAATAAATATCGTTTAATGGGCGCCCGGTAGGAAAAAAGGGCGCCGGAGAAAATTAACGTTTTAAAAGCGGCGCCCGGAGACTTAATGTTTTATTACTGTTTCTCATGATTACACATTATTTAATGATTTATACATGTTTAAATATTATTTTTAAACGAAAACCAGTACAATATTTTTCCCAAACATTATTTTTAAACGGAAAACATTACTTTTTCTTTTCTTTTTTTTTTTTTTTTTTACGTTTTTTTTAAACGAAAAAAATAACAGGGGGGTCTTAGGTTTAGGCACCAACAGGGGGGTCTTAGGTTTAGGCACTAACAGGGGGGTCTTAGGTTTAGGCACCAACAGGGGGTCTTAGGTTTAGGCACCAACAGGGGGGTCTTAGGTTTAGGCACCAACAGGGGGGTCTTAGGTTTAGGCACCAACAGGGGGGTCTAGGGGTTAGGGGTAGGTACAGGGAGGGTTACTTAGGCACCAACAGGGGGGGTCTTAGGTTTAGGCATCAACAGGGGGGTCTAGGGGTTAGGGGTAGGTACAGGGAAGGTTACTTAGTAATTTTTTTTTAAACGTTATTATACGTTTCACTATTTAAACGAAAGATTAACGTTTTTACAATTGCCGATTTAATGCACATTATTTAATGATTTATAACGTTTAAAAACATTACTTTTAAACGAAATACATTTTTAAACGTAATCCATGCTTATCGTTAAAAACCCGGCGCCCTTTTTTCCCATCGCCCCTTTTTAACGTACGCCTGGAAAAGGGCCCACAAATCTGGGTCCTAACTTGGGCGAGGGCTGTTTCAGGGTCAAATGACGTGTGGACACCCAGACCAAGTCTCCTGGCCGGAACTTCCACTCTAAGGAGCGTTTCTTGTCAGCTTGACCTTTCTGACTTTGAAAAGCCTTCTCCAAATTATTTTTCACGATCCCCCAAATGTTCTTAAATTACTTTTGCCAAACCTCCAAAGCTGGAAACGGAGTGGAAGCTACTGGCAGTGGGGAGAACTTAGGCAACTTTCCAGTTACCACCTGAAACGGAGAAAATCCAGAGAAGGAGCTTTTCAAATTATTGTGCGCAAATTCTGCAAACGGCAAGAACTTGACCCAATCATTTTGTGCATCCGCAACATAACACCTTAGAAACTGTTCCAATGACTGATTAATTCTCTCAGTCTGACCATTGGTCTGTGGGTGGTAGCCCGACGAAAATGACAGTTCCATGCCCATTTGATGACAAAATGCCCTCCAAAATTTAGAAACAAATTGGACTCCCCGATCTGACACAACGTTTTCCGGAATGCCGTGTAGCCGGAAAATGTGGATGATGAAAAGATCGGCCAACTCCTGGGCGGAGGGGAGTCCTTTCAGGGGCACAAAATGGGCCATTTTACTGTAACGGTCGACTACCACCCAAATGACCGACATGCCCCCAGACCTCGGAAGCTCACCCACAAAATCCATGGACAAATGGGTCCATGGTTCACTCGGGGTGGGCAAAGGCTGCAACGTTCCCAGAGGTGCCAGACGGGAGGGTTTGCTTTTTGCACATACTGCACACTCTCTAACATACTTCTTGCAGTCAGTTGCCAATGAAGGCCACCAAGCACACCTAGCAACAAGGTCCTGTGTTCTGGTGGCCCCAGGATGTCCAGCATTTTTGTGGGAGTGGAACATCTGCAATATCTGGAGACGAAATGGCAGTGGTACAAACATCACCCCTTCAGGCTTTCCTTCAGGGACATCCTGCTGGAAGGGACTTAAAGTCTCCATCCAGTTTTTCCAGGTCTCTGTGGCTGCCAACACTACTCTCTGTGGGATAATAGTCTCTGGGTCTGAGGGCTGTGCTGTCTCTGGCTCAAAGCATCTGGACAAAGCATCCGATTTAATGTTTTTACTACCCGGAGTGTACGTAATTTCAAATCTGAATCTCGAGAAAAACAGTGACCACCGAGCCTGACGGGGACTCAATCTCTTAGCCCCCTCAATGTATTCCAAATTTTTGTGATCAGTGTAAACGGTAATCGTATGTTCTGCTCCTTCTAGCCAATGACGCCATTCTTCGAAGGCCAATTTAATGGCTAGGAGCTCCCTGTTGCCTATATCGTAGTTTTTCTCTGCTGGTGAAAACCTACGAGAGAAATAGGCACACGGGTGTAATCTTCCCTGCAACCCAGAATGCTGAGACAGCACAGCCCCTACCCCGACCTCCGAGGCGTCCACCTCCACAATAAAGGGATAGGAGGTGTCGACGTGTCTCAAAATTAATGCAGAGCAAAACAATTCTTTCAAAGTGGAGAAAGCAGCCAGAGCTTCGGGTGACCAGTGGTTGGTATCTGCCCATTTCTTTGTAAGACTGGTGAGGGGTGCTATGACTGTGGAGTACCCCTTTATGAACCTTCTATAGTAATTAGCGAATCCTAAAGATCTCTGGAGAGATTTTAGTCCCACTGGCTGAGGCCATTCCAGGACAGCAGAGACTTTGGCAGGATCCATAGAAAGGCCTGAGGTGGAAATTATGTACCCCAGAAAAGTGACAGATGTTACCTCAAAAATGCATTTCTCCAATTTAGCATAAAGCATGTTCTGTCCTAACTTGTGCAGCACAAATTTGACATGAGCCCTGTACTCAGAGAGGTTATCTGAGAAGATTAGTATATCATCCAGATATACCAGAACAAATTTACCCAACACCTCCCTGAATACTTCATTAATGAGTTCCTGAAAGACGGCCGGGGCATTACACAACCCGAAGGGCATCACCAGGTACTCGTAATGCCCATCGGGTGTGTTAAAGGCCGTCTTCCACTCATCGCCCTCTCTGATCCGCACCAGGTTGTATGCACCCCGCAAATCCAATTTCGAGAAAATCTTAGCATTGGTGACCTGAGTGAATAAATCGTCTATCAAAGGCAATGGATAGTGATTTTTTACTGTGATTTTATTCAGGCCCCGGTAATCAATGCATGGCCGAAGGCCTCCGTCTTTTTTCTTTACAAAAAAGAAACCTGCTCCGGCAGGCGACCGGGAAGGGCGAATGAAACCCTTAGCTAAGTTTTCACGGATGTACTCTCGCATGGCCACTTTTTCTGGCCCAGACAAATTGTAGAGATGACCTCTAGGGGGCATACAACCAGATCGGAGATCGATGGGGCAATCGAAAGGGCGATGTGGAGGTAGTTTCTCTGCAGCTTTGGGACAAAACACATCTGAAAATTCAGAATATTGTTCTGGTACTCCCTCCACATGAATCCTGGTCTGACCCAAGGTTACCCTCACTAAACAATGATGAAAGCAATGGGCTGACCAGCTTGTTAGCTGACCGGTGGCCCAATTAATCTGAGGGGAGTGAAGGTGCAACCAAGGCATGCCAAGGATGATAGTGGAGGTTGTCATGTGTAACACAAAAAAACACAACTTCTCCCTATGCAGCACCCCTATAGTGACTCCCACCTCTGGTGTCTGAGACAGAGAGCGGTTACGTTGCAGGGGGGAATCATCCACTGCCGTAACCTGGATAGGTGGTGTTACCGGGGTGAGCGGAATACCCAATTTCTTAGCAAATTCGTAATCCATAAAATTAGCCGCTGAGCCCGAATCAACGAAGGCTTCCGTGACTTCAGATTTATCTTCCCATGTAATCGTACAAGGAAGAAGCAACCTTTTATCATCTAGGGGTAAAAGTTGTACGCCTAGGGTATTACCCCCAACTACTCCTAGGCAGTAACGTTTCCCGATTTCTTAGGGCAATTCTGTACTCTATGACCCCCCTCTGCACAATAAAGACATAACTGCTCTGAAATCCTGCGTCTCTGCTCCACTTGAGACAACTTTGACCGACCAATCTGCATTGGTTCGGGTGGAGGTAAAACGGGAGGAGGTGGAGTCTAGTGTTGGGCGAACAGTGTTCGCCACTGTTCGGGTTCTGCAGAACATCACCCTGTTCGGGTGATGTTCGAGTTCGGCCGAACACCTGACGGTGCTCGGCCAAACCGTTCGGCCATATGGCCGAACTAAGAGCGCATGGCCGAACGTTCCCCGAACGTTCGGCTAGCGCTGTGATTGGCCGAACGGGTCACGTGGTTCGGACCCGAACGCGCTCTGATTGGCCGAACTGTCACGTGGTTCGGGTAAATAAATACCCGAACCACGTCATATCTCCGCCATTTGTCTGTGGGTTTAGCTTTGGGTAGGCAGGCAGGGTAGTTCGCGCTCCAGCCACGCTAGCCAGGGTCCCCCCTGTCATTGTGTCACTGCTGGGAACAGTAGTACACCGCTTGCTCAGCCACACTATATAGCATTCTGTTTACTGCCACTCTGTGTACCTCGCTCAGCCACACTATATAGCATTCTGTTTACTGCCACTCTGTGTCTGCTGGGAATAGTAGTACACCGCTTTCTCAGCCACACTATATAGCATTCTGTTTACTGCCACTCTGTGTACCTCGCTCAGCCACACTATATAGCATTCTGTTTACTGCCACTCTGTGTCTGCTGGGAATAGTGGTACACCGCTCGCTCAGCCACACTATATAGCATTCTGTTCACTGTTCTGTGTCTGCTTGGAATAGTGGTACACCGCTCGCTCAGCCACACTATATAGCATTCTGTTTACTGTTCTGTGTCTGCTGGGAATAGTGGTACACCGCTCGCTCAGCCACACTATATAGCATTCTGTTTACTGTTCTGTGTCTGCTGGGAATAGTGGTACACCGCTCGCTCAGCCACACTATATAGCATTCTGTTCACTGTTCTGTGTCTGCTGGGAATAGTGGTACACCGCTCGCTCAGCCACACTATATAGCATTCTGTTCCTTGTTCTGTGTCTGCTGGGAATAGTGGTACACCGCTCGCTCAGCCACACTATATAGCATTCTGTTTACTGTTCTGTGTCTGCTGGGAATAGTGGTACACCGCTCGCTCATCCACACTATATAGCATTCTGTTCACTGTTCTGTGTCTGCTGGGAATAGTGGTACACCGCTCGCTCAGCCACACTATATAGCATTCTGTTCACTGTTCTGTGTCTGCTGGGAATAGTGGTACACCGCTCGCTCAGCCACACTATATAGCATTCTGTTCACTGTTCTGTGTCTGCTGGGAATAGTGGTACACCGCTCGCTCAGCCACACTATATAGCATTCTGTTTACTGTTCTGTGTCTGCTGGGAATAGTGGTACACCGCTCGCTCAGCCACACTATATAGCATTCTGTTTACTGTTCTGTGTCTGCTGGGAATAGTGGTACACCGCTCGCTCAGCCACACTATATAGCATTCTGTTTACTGTTCTGTGTCTGCTGGGAACAGTAGTACACCGCTCGCTCAGCCAGAGTATATAGCATTGTGTTTACTGCCACTCTGTGTACACCGCTCAGCCAGACTATATACCATTGTTTACTGACACTCTGTGTACACCGCTCAGCCAGACTATATACCATTGTTTACTGACACTCTGTGTACACCGCTCAGCCAGACTATATACCATTGTTTACTGCCACTCTGATTCTGCTGGGAACAGTAGTACACCGCTCGCTCAGCCAGACTATATACCATTGTTTACTGACACTCTGTGTACACCGCTCAGCCAGACTATATACCATTGTTTACTGCCACTCTGATTCTGCTGGGAACAGTAGTACACCGCTCGCTCAGCCAGACTATATACCATTGTTTACTGACACTATATAGCAGACTATATAGCATTGTGTGTACACCGCTCAGCCAGACTATATACCATTGTTTACTGACACTCTGTGTACACCGCTCAGCCAGACTATAAACCATTGTTTACTGCCACTCTGATTCTGCTGGGAACAGTAGTACACCGCTCGCTCAGCCAGACTATATACCATTGTTTACTGACACTCTGTGTACACCGCTCAGCCAGACTATATACCATTGTTTACTGCCACTCTGATTCTGCTGGGAACAGTAGTACACCGCTCGCTCAGCCAGACTATATAGCATTGTGTTTACTGCCACTCTGTGTACACCGCTCAGCCACACTATATAGCATTGCGTACTCTGCCAGTCAGTGTGTATATTGCTGGGATCAGTAATACTCCACTCACCGTCAACCACTATATGAGCTCAACATGAGTTCCCCAGAGACCTCCGCTGTGAGCAGCACTCCCAACAACAGCAACAGCCAACGCCCCACGCAAGCTATAACATCCACCCCAGCAGCCAGTGGTCAGCAGCAGCCCTCCCCGGAGGAGAACGTTGTGTCCATCAGTCCGTCGCCAGAGCGATTAATGAGGGCTGCCATTGAGGAGATGATGGGGCCTGATGTGGAGGAGGAGGTCTGGCTCAGGCCAGCATCCCAAGTTAATGTTGAGGACGATGAGGGGTCTGTGTCTGGGGATGTTGGGGTGGCAGAGGTGGTGGGTGGGTCAGACTCAGGAGAAGAGTTGTATGATGAGGATGATGATCGGGACCATCTGTATGTGCCTCAGAGTCCGACCCCGGAAAACATGTTGTATCGTGTGTTTAGGTACTAAAATCTGCGTTCCCTCCCAGTAGTGTTGGGCGAACAGTGTTTGCCACTGTTCGGGTTCTGCAGAACATCACCCTGTTCGGGGTGACTATATAGCAGACTATATAGCATTGTGTTTAATGCCACTCTGTGTACACGGCTCAGCCACACTATATAGCATTGTGTTTACTTCCACTCTGTGTCTGCTGGGAACAGTAGTACACCGCTCACCCGCCACTGTATAGCATTGTGCTCTGTGTCACTGCTGACAATAGTGGTACACCGCTCACCCACCACTGTATAGCATTTCTGTACTGCCACTGTACTGCTGCCAGTCAGCGTGTACTTTAAGGATAAGTGAAATGAGGAAGAAATCCGGTGAAAGAGGGAGGGGCAAGGGAAGAGGTGTTTCCCCTGACGGTTCACGTACAGGCCACAGGGGAGCACCCAAGAAAACCCACTCAATACTGCCCATGTTGTCCAGGACAACAACCCTCACAGATCCAAAAGAACAGGACCAGATACTTACTTGGATGACCTCTCAAGCGTCCAGCAGTGGGTTAAGCAGCACCAGCACATCACGCACGAGGTCCGAGTCCTCAGCCAGTTAAAGTCTGGGCTTTCTTTGAAGACTGCACTGAGGATGTTACCATGGCGATTTGCAAGGTGTGCAAGACCCGCCTGAGCAGGGGGAAAAGTATTAACAACCTCTCCACCACCAGCATGAGCCGCCACATTCTATCCAAACATCCCACTCTGTGGGCAAACGCGGCAGGACAGGGTACCACCAGCAACACTGCCTCCCTTGGGTTCACCAGACTCACCACCAGACCCGCCTCAGCAGCAGCAGTAGCCCAGCCATTGCGTGGTTCACAACATTCACAAACATCAGACGATGCTGACACTGTCACTTTCCGGACTAGTGCTCTTGAGGTCTCCCAGTGTTCATCAAACACAACAACCAACAGCCCTTCGGTGTGCAGCGCTACGGTTGAGTTGTCTGTCTCTGAGATGTTTGAGCACAAGAGGAAATTGCCAGCAAATGACCCCCGGGCCGTGGCAGTAACAGCCAGCCAGCATAGCCAAGCTTCTGGCCTGCGAAATGCTGCCATATCGAGTGGTGGAGACAAACAGCTTCAAGGGCATGATGTCAGTGGCCATCCCACGTTACGTGGTTCCCAGCCGCTACCACTTTGCGCGCTCTGCAGTGCCTGAGTTGCATGAGCACGTGGTCAGCTAAATAACCCGAAGCTTGAAGAATGCCGTTGCCTGCAAGGTTCACCTCACCACTGACACCTGGACGAGTGCGTTCGGCCAGGGTCGATACATCTCCCTTACCGCGCACTGGGTGAACCTTGTGGAGCCTGGCAGCGATTCCTCACCTGCTACGGCGCGGGTGTTGCCCACGCCGCAAACAGCTGGATAACAACAGCAGCACCTACCTCTCTGACTCCTTCTCCTCCAACGCATCTCAAAGCTGTACCTCATCCGGAAATGCTAACCCAGCACCAGCAGCAGTAGGATCGTGGAAGCAGTGCAGCACAGCTGTTGGCATGCGTCAGCAAGCGTTGCTGAAGCTGATCTGCCTTGGGGATAAGCAGCACACAGGGGAGGAAATTTGGAGGGGAATAAAGGAACAGACGGATTTGTGGCTGGCACCGCTGGACCTGAAACCGGGCATGAAGCTAGACACCTGGCACGAACTGGCAATGTACGCAATAGAGGTGCTGGCTTGCCCGGCAGCCAGCGTTATGTCGGAACGCTGTTTCAGTGCTGCCGGAGGCATCATCACAGATCGGCGTATCCGTCTCTCCACAGAAAATGCAGACCGTCTGACTCAAATTAAAATGAATCAATCCTGGATTGGAAACGACTACGCAACACTCCTGGACCCCAACCAAGTAACATGACCGATGAACATCTGGGATGGTTTAGCGTTTCCGGTCCCTGTTTATTGAACCTCTCATCTGTATTACATTTATGACTGCATGGCGGCAAAAAGCATTGCTGCTATATCCGCACGCTTTTTGTCCTCATGCAATGCCTGGGTTGTTGTGTCTCACAAAGCGTGGCCTTCTCCTCCTGCGCCTCCTCCTGTTCCATCACGTGTGCTGCTGCTGCTGCTGCTGGGTTACCGTTGCCGGTCCCTGTTTATGGAACCTCTTATCTTTATTACATTTATGACTACATGGCGGTACAAAGCATGCTATCCGCACGCTTTTTGTCCTCATGCAAGGCCTGGGTTGTTGTGTCTCACAAAGCGTGGCCTTCTCCTCCTGCGCCTCCTCCTGTTCCATCACGTGTGCTGCTGCTGCTGCTGCTGCTGCTGGGTTACCGTTGCCGGTCCCTGTTTATGGAACCTCTTATCTTTATTACATTTATGACTACATGGCGGTACAAAGCATGCTATCCGCACGCTTTTTGTCCTCATGCAAGGCCTGGGTTGTTGTGTCTCACAAAGCGTGGCCTTCTCCTCCTGCGCCTCCTCCTGTTCCATCACGTGTGCTGCTGCTGGGTTAGCGTTGCCGCGTGGTCCCTGTTTATTGAACCACTTATCTTTATTACATTTATGACTGCATGGTGGTACAAAGCATGCTATCCGCACGCTTCTTGTCCTCATGCAAGGCCTGGGTTGTTGTGTCTCAAAGCGTGGCCTTCTCCTCCTGCGCCACCCTCCTCCTGTTCCATCACGTGTGCTGCTGCTGGGTTAGCATTACCGGTCCCTTTTCCTGGAACCTCTTATATGTATTACATTTATGACTGCATGCCGACAAAAAGCATGTTACCTGTGCAAAGAAAACAGACATTTCCCGCATTTAAAAGACAGTTTTCCCTTTGAAACTTTAAAATCGATTTTCTCAAAAACTATAAGCTCTTTTTGCTAATTTTTTTTTCCTCTTGTACCCACTCCCAAGGTGCACATACCCTGTAAATTTGGGGTATGTAGCATGTAAGGAGGCTTTACAAACCACAAAAGTTCGGGTCCCCATTGACTTCCATTATGTTCGGAGTTCGGGTCGAACACCCGAACATCGCGGCCATGTTCGGCCTGTTCGGCCCGAACCCGAACATCTAGATGTTCGCCCAACACTAGTGGAGTCACAGGAGGTGCCGCGTAGGACACCATCCTTACATGGTTTCTACCCCGGGTCTGTCTCTGATAGCGTAGCCTACGATCGATCCTGATGGCCGATGAAATGGCCTCATCAATGGTCTTAGGTTCAGGCTGACTTAACACAAGATCAGAGACCTCATCTGACAATCCTGATAAGAAACAATCTAACAGGGCAAAGGTGCCCCACCTGGCTGATACTGACCACCTTCTGAATTCAGCAGCATACTCCTCGACCGGACTCTTGCCTTGACGTAACAACTTGAGCTTCCTCTCAGAAGTCGAGGCAATGTCTGGATCGTCGTAAATTATTGGCATGGCTTTAAAAAAATTCATCTACAGAGGTTAGGGCTAAGTCTCCAGCGGGTAGACTGTACGCCCAGGTCTGAGAATCGCCTGTTAACAAAGTCTTAATAAATGTGACCCTTTGGGCCATAGTTCCTGAAGATCTAGGTCTCAACTCAAAGTATGAAAACACTCTACTCCTAAAATTTCGGAAATCAGACCTGTGACCAGAAAATTTTTCAGGTACAGGCATGCGTATGTCTGTGCTAGGAGGAGATCGCACTTCATCCACAGCCGTCTGGAGAGTTTGTAAAGACCCGGACAAAGCGTCAATTAACGCCCGGTGATTACCCAGCACTTGGTTGATGGTATCCACCGAAGTGGTAAGTGCGCCCAGACGGTCGGTGTGTGCGTCCATTTGCATTTTTGGTCTGGCGTTCTGTAATATCTGTATTCTCGGTGATACTGCAGATCACCGGTAATCAGACCCTCTCTGTGTTACACCGATCGTTACAGCAGATAAGTTAATTGGCTCACCCCTAAATTGGCCCTAGACTACAATACTTACACTACATAATATAGACATATGATAATAGTAGGGATTAGATTGTGAGCTCCTTTGAGGGACAGTTAATGACAAAACAATATATATACTGTACAGCGCTGCGTAAGATGTCGGCGCTATATAAATACTAAAAATAATAATAATAAATAATAATGGCTACAAGCCCATAAAAACCTCCAGAAATCCCAACTTCTCCCAGGAACCCTTGCATAACAAAAATGTTCTGTGATTGGCTAGAGGTAAGAAGTAGTAATAGATAGACAAATAATATTTACGGTATATTGCGCTTTTCTCCTGTGACCTGTCAGACTTAAAGCGCTTGAGCTGCAGCCACTAGGGCACACTCAGTATGCAATAACAGTGTTAGGGAGTCTACCTCAATTACTTCTTACTGAATAGGTGTAGCTTACTGAACAGGAAGAGATGAGATTCAAACCCAGGTCACCTGTGCCATAGGCAGAGCTTTACTTCCTGTCTGCCATGTGGAATTAAACTAGCTAAAACTGGTTCAGCTAAACAATGAACTCACATGTGTTGGCGGCCATCTTAAGTAGATGATAACAGTAAAACAATATTTCAGATTTTTATGATAGAAATTATCAATAAAACAGCCTCCGCAGCACACACCTCCTCTCACATCAGCATTCAGGATTTCTCATGATCCTCTCCTTTCCTCTTGAGCACCTTCCACTGTCTGTTAGCGATAGACGAACTTTCCAAAAATCTATGCGCGAATGGTCCGCCAACATTTCAGTGTCCGTTCACGAACCGACAAATGCAGCAAACCACTATAGACTTTAATGAGCAGATGAACGCTAACACCTATAGGGATTGTTTCTTGTCACAAAACGTATTAAAAAGTTGGCCCGAAAGGGGATCCATGGCAAAAGTTCCATGAAAAATTACGTAGTTTACACAGAGTTGTGTTTTTATCTCTTAAGGGCTGAAATTACATTATATTCCTAAATTTGTGTAATAAAGTGCTTTAAAATGTCCGGTGTGTACATGTCAATCAGGTATGGTAAGGGTTAGGCCGCTTCACAGTGACAGAAGAAAGGCTGTGTTTACCACCAAACAACTACAAAGAGCTTTAGTGATAACGTCAGGTGAGGGAATCATTGTTTATATTAGTTGACACCTCCAGGACGTAAATGTTAGTCCTCTCGGTGGCAATATTTGTGTAGTGGTGATGGTCGCCGTGCTTATGTGTGCATTCGCAGGGGTGGGCGTGATCGCAGTTTTCCAGCTCCTGGCATATACATGTTTGCAATATTATGTTTTGCTGCAGCTGCTGTAACAGAAGCCAAAAACATTTGTCATACACATTTTTGAATTTTTGTTGTTGTTGTATCCACTGTAGCAAAGGCCAAAATAATTTGGCATATACATTTTTTTAATTGTTTGTTGTATTCACTGTAGCAGAGGCCAGAAGAATTTGGCCTATACTTTTTTGAAAAATTATTTTTTGTTGCAGCTGCTGTAGCAGGGGCCAGAAGAATTTGGCCTATACTCTTTTTTTTATTATATTTTGTTGCAGCCGCTGTAGCAGGGGCCAGAAGTATTTGGCAAATACTTTAAAAAAAATATATTTTTTTTTTTTAAGCTCAAACATGTCCCTCAAAGAACTTAGACTAGACTAAGATTGATACATACTGCACTGCCAGGCTACTCATTTACAATGTACCAGTTGAATTTCTAATTGTGAAAGTGTGTCCATCTTTGGTTCTAACACTATGAGTCTCAGCAGTCTGCTTGGCAGTGGATGGATCATAGGAAATTGCGTGGCCAGTTCTACAAATGTATTCTGCAGGTGTGTTTGTGTGGGTGGAGATGGGAGAGGCAAAGGGGGATCATTTGTTTTGGGTACATTACTGCCATCTTCTACGATTTTGGGGCTCAAGATAGATGCTTACCCAGGATGAATATAGACAAGAAAGCTACTTACCATGGTGCCAGGCTTCAGACTTTTTGTGCTTTTAATCTGTAAAGAAGGGGACAAGAGGAGGAGGGGGGGGGGAGGAGTGGAAGAGCTGACCACTATGGGGATGCCACTGGGACTCAGCAGTCTGCTTGGTAGTGGAGGAATCATGGTCAATTGTGTGGCCAGTTCTACATAAGTAGTCTGCAAAGGTGTGTTTGTGTGAATGGAGGTGGGGAAGGCAAAGAAGGGAAATAGAGTCAGGATACCTCATTATCCTATTCGAGTTTGGTCGAATTCGGTAAACTATCCGAATTCACTCGAAGTTCGATATTCGAGTTAATCGAATATCCGATTCGACCTCGGATATCCGACGTCACTATCCGAGTCTGTATTCGAGTAAAATATTCGAGCTGGCCTTAAATAGCTTTTAAAACTTGTATTGGAGGTCAATGATGCATGAAACCACCTTTTTATGAAGAAAAACATCACATGATTGTGTGGTGATGTAGTAGTTATAAAAAAGGTATCAAAAATAGTAAATTAACTTCATGAAAAGTGTTTGCATGAGAAGGTGTGTCCAAAATGGTTGTTGTAACAGTCTTCAATTACGTCATCTTCATCTTCTTCTTCTATATCTTCTTCTTCTTCTTCTTCTTCTATATCTTCTTCTTTTTCTTCTTCTTTTTCTTCTTCTTCTATATCTTCTTCTACTCGAATCTTCTTCATCTTCTTCAATTATCTTTTTCTTCTTCTATATCTTCTTCTTCTATATCTTCTTCTTCCTCTTCTTCTTCTTCTATATCTTCTTCTTCTTCTTCTATATCTTCTTCTTCTTCTTCTATATCTTCGTCTTCTTCTTCTTTGCATCGTCTTCATCCGCTTTCTCCCTTGAACCTTCACAGCCACCCTCCTTCAAACCGCCTCTGCCCTTGAGCGGTTCCTGCTCCTCTGCCCACATCAGTAGCCAGGTGTCCGTGAAGGAAGTCTTTGAGCGGAAGAAGCCAATTTCGGCCAGTCACCCTCTTGCCCGGCGTCTGATAGCTGGTGTGGCGGAACTATTAGCTCGCCAGCTATTACCATACAAGCTGGTGGAGTCAGAGGCTTTCCGTAAATTTGTGGCCATTGGGACACCGCAGTGGAAGATACCAGGCAGCACTTATTTTTCACGAAAGGCCATACCCAAACTGTACCGTGCAGTTCAGAGGCAAGTGGTGTCATCTATTGCGAAGAGCGTTGGGTCAAGGGTCCACCTGACCACGGATGCCTGGTCTGCCAAGCACGGGCAGGGCCGCTACATTACGTACACAGCCCATTGGGTCAACCTGGTGACCGATGGCAGCAAGCAGGGAGTTAGTGGCTGTTCAGCGGACCGACTTGTCACACCTCCACGGCTTGCAGGCAGGCCTCCTGCCACCTCCTCTTCTTCTCCTCCAGCTACATCCTCTTCGCTGTCAACCTCCTCCTCCTCCTTGGCTGAGTGGCAGTTGAACTCTAGCGGTGCTGCCATCTCCTCTTCCTCTACAGCTACACAGCCCCATCTCCCCAGAGCCTACGCTGCATGCCAGGTACGACTGTGTCACGCAATTTTGGACATGTCTTGCCTCAAAGCGGAGAGTCACACTGGAGCAGCTCTCCTGGCTGCTCTTAACAAACAGGTGGAGCAATGGCTGACCCCGCACCAGCTGGAGATCGGCAACGTGGTGTGTGACAATGGCAGCAGTCTCCATTCCGCTTTGAATTTGGGAAAGCTGACACATGTACCCTGCATGGCACATGTGCTGAATCTGGTCGTGCAAAGATTTGTCTCAAAGTCTCAAAGTACCCAGGCTTAGAGGACATCCTTCGTGGCTGGGGGGAGGAAGAGGAGTTGCGTGACGTCACTGTGGAAGAGCAAGAGGAGATGGAGAGTAAGTCTGGATCCGACTTTGTGCAGATGGCCTCTTTCATGTTGTCCAGCCTGTTGAGGGACCCCCGTATCAAAAAACGCAAGGGGAATGACCTGTACTGGGTGGCCACACTACTAGACCCTCGGTACAGGCACAAAGTGGCAGACCTGTTACCAACTCAACACAAGGCGGAAAGGATGCAGCACTTGCAGAACAAGCTGTCAATGATGCTTTACAATGCATTTAAGGGTGATGTGACAGTACAACGCAGCAAAGGTACCACTGGCAGTATTCCTCCTCCTCCTCACCAGTCCAGGCAGGCAAGGACAGGACGCTCCAGCGATCTCGGGGTGATGTCGGACATGCGGACATTCTTTAGTCCAACACCTCGCAGTAGCCCTTCGGGATCCACCCTCCACCAACGCCTGGACCGGCTGGTAGTCGACTACCTGGCCTTAAGTGTGGATGTACACACTGCGACTGCGAGCAGCGACGATGATCCCTTGCTCTACTGGTTGCGCATGCTTGACCTGTGGCCAGAGCTGTCCCAATTTGCCATCCAACTTCTCTCTTGCCCTGCCGCAAGCGTCCTGTCAGAAAGGACCTTCAGTGCAGCTGGAGGCATTGTCACTGACAAGAGAAGTCGCCTAAGTCATGACAGTGTTCCGTACCTGACCTTTATCAAAATGAACGAGGCATGGATCCTTGAGGGCTATTGCACGACCGAAGACTAAGTCAGTCCCCACACACAGCATCTCTGCCTGCAGGCCGCTTGACTGCCTTCTCCGCCACCACCACCAGGGTCCAGGACTCTAGGCGGATTCCAGAATTTTTAAGGCCGCCGCTAGCAGCGGCCGCTATACTAATTTTTCTGGGGTGTGCACATGCCTGCCTAATTTTTCTGGCTGAACTGCAGGCAGCTGCAACAAAAAAACAAAAGGCATGTACATGTGCCCATCCCCCTTCGTGATCATTACCTTGCTGCGGTGAAGGGGCTTGCGTATCACAATGAAGCAATGACCGCCAGCTATATGAGTGTCTCGGGTGGGGGTGGCACACCAAAGATAATAAGGTCGTTGTTTCATTGTGGTCAGACCAAATTTGATCAGCTGGACAGTCACTGTTTTGTCATTCAGCTACATCAGCCGGGCGACCATATGGGCTGAAAAGCCACCATCACCTGCACTCTCGTCATGGTGCGCACCAGTCCAGCACGGCCGTCACTACACAAAAGGCTGTTTGCAGTCACTGCATACCTTTCACTGCATCTGTGACTGCACATTATACCTGGCAGTCAGTGCATAACTTGCACTTGAATGGATACAGTTTTAAACAATTGAAAAATACAACCAACTACAGTTTCAAACAATTTAAAAATACAACCACCTACATTTTAAAACAATTTAAAAATACAACCATCTACATTTTCAAACAATTTAAAAATACAACCATCTACATTTTCAAACAATTTAAAAATACAACCATCTACATTTTCAAACAATTTAAAAATACAACCATCTACAGTTTCAAACAATTGAAAAAAAAAAGGCAAAAAACTTGCCCTCCGTAAAACATTCTTGGCAAATGCTTTCGACTTGGTTTGTCTTCCGCTGGGTCAAGGGTCCATCTGATCACAGATGCCTGGTCTGCAAAGCACAGTCAGGGCAGCTACAGCATGGGTCTCAGCAGGCTCCCACTCCGGGCCGGAATCCAACCTTTATTCCCTGCCCATTACACGTGGTGACAATGTCAGACTTGCCCGCCTCCATATGAGTCTCGTGAAAGGAATGTGGTGTCATCTTTGCCCGCCATAACTGGTTCTCGTTAAAGGATTTAAAGTACATTCATTTCAAATACAGCAAGCCCTCGATAGTCCTCCTGTATTGTTATTTTTGGTCACTACCTCGGGGCGGGCATGCCTGCCTGCTGCCCTCCTTGCCTGGATGTGTGGTGGGAGCCGTTTGTTAGGCTACAACTCCGGACCGGAATCACACCAGGAAGGGTTCCCCCGCCATTAGCCATGGTCAGTGGTCACGATGGCAGACTTGACCTCCATAACAGATTCTCGCCGGAGACCAACCTGGTGAATCGCAGTGAATGCACCATCAGACTTGCCCTGCATAACGGATTCCCGTTAAAGGATTTAAAGTTGATTCATTACAATTAGGGCCTCAAAAGCTCCTCCTGAGTCCTGTATTGTTATTTTTGGTCACTACCTCGGGGTGGGCGAGGTAGTGACCGCCAACTGAAGAAGAATTCCAGAAACACCAATGCAGGTTGTAAAATTCAAAAAGTTTATTCAAAAAAATAAACATACAGATTCTACTCCATATAACCAATGAGAATTACACACAACACAATCTAATATCACAGTCTTCTTAATACCTTTTGGTCTTCTTCCTATAGGACACTTCCAGAAGCTAGAAAGAAAACAACTGGTTAACAATTACACAAAACCTTTCCACCCGGTAAGTATTTGCTGAGCGTGTCCACCCTCCCTATTGAGAAATAGACCCTATTTGGGTTCCCAAAAACCCTGAGTACCAAAATAATTTCGGTTTAATGCTTCACTGAGAAGGCAGATATAGAGCAATTTACACTCTACGTTTGCTGATCAGCAAAATCTTTTATAACTCAATAGTAAATAGAGTACTCTTGCTTTTTGCTCTCAGTCTGATCAATTATTCTGGCTATTTTACTTATTCAATAGATCAGACTGTTTCCTAGGAAAAACCAGAATAATAAATCAATTAGATGGTTAAAGGTTAATAAAGTGGTTAATAAGTTAATGATAAATAATAAAAAATAAATAAAATTGGTTAGTGAATTACTAAAATTCTTAGTAAATTAATAAGGTTACTAGAATTAAATAAAGAGAAAAAAAAAATGACTCCGTCACATTCTTATGAGCAAAACTACTTGCTGCTTGCAAAAAGAAACAGAAAAATAAAAATAAAAACAGTTTCTTTGTAAATCTCAAATTCTGTCGCTCCTGTATGTAATCTCTTCTGTTCTTTTGCAGGATCAGTCTATTGCTAGAAAAAACAGTCTATTAACAGGTACTTCTTCGAAATTTGCAAAGTGCAAAGTGCCATGTGCAAACACTTTGCACTTTGCACTTTACACGTGGCACTTTGCACTTTGCATGTGGCACTTTGCACATGACTTTGCACTTTGCACGTGGCACTTTGCACTTTGCATGTGGCACTTTGCACGTGGCAGGTGGCAGGTGGCACGTGCAAAGTGCCAAATGCCAAGTGCCAAGGGCCAAGTGCCACGTCCGACATGCTCCTGACAGACATTACACCTGCTGCTGCTGCATTGCCCTGCTCCTGCTGCCTTTGCTGCTCCCACCGCCAGGGTGCCACAGGCCACTGCTGCTGTGCTGATACCACCTATATTTAACCCAAAACACAATTGCTGTGTAATTTTTTGGAGGTGTCTGGGCTGATAACTGTCATGTCCCAGTTGTGCGGTTGGACTTTGGACACAATGTGGGCTGCACGGCCGCTGTCTGGAACCTAGGCCTGATGTTAATTGACAGCCATTTTTTGGGGGGGGAGGGGATTTAAAGTCCCCACATTATCAATTAGTGTTCTCCTTTAAAAAATAATGATGCTACATGCCTCATTGACCCTAAAAACGTTTTAAAGCAATTTAAAGGGCACTTCCGTTTTTTTCTATCCAGATATCCGAATCCGAGGTCGGATATCCGATTCGGATCTGGATTGGAAAATTTTGAACTCGGATATCCGACCCGGATCGGATATCTAGGCATCCGGATCTGAATTAGATCCAGATAGTGAAAAATAGTATCCGAGCAGCACTGTCTGCTATGTTGTGTATGGCGAGCTTACGCTGCTGTAATGATCCGCTCTGCTGTCTGCACAGACAGACAGCTTTTTGACCATTTTGTAGGTCTGAGTGCTGCAGGTCCCTGGAAAAGAGACCTGTCTTCACTCTGCAAGTTTCAGAGTTGCTCTGCTGGTGAGGAATTTGCATCCACTTGTCATGCAAATTGCTTAGCTGCTTCCTTTGATGGCTTGCAGTATAAATACCTATTGCTCCCAGAATTCCCTGCTGGTCATAGAGGTTTGTTCCTGCTACTTACCTGGAGTCTCAGCCTTTGCTAATTGTTTGCTAAGATTATCTTAGAGTAATTCCTTGGGAGTGCACTAGCATTCCTTCTAGCGTAGTCAGGTTGTAATTATCTGTATTGCCTTGTACTGTCTATCTGTTGCGATTGTCTTGTCGCCAGCGGCAGTCGACATAAATCGTTCTGTCTGTTGGGATCGCATTCGCCCTAGCGGTAGTGGCGGTGGTTCCTTCTGTACTCTGTCTTAGGGGTGCAAGCCAGAGCAGCGGTTGCTACTGGTTGCTCCGTCTATCTGTCTGTCTGGATCGCATCCGCCCTAGCGGTAGTGGCGGTGGTTCCTTCTGTACTCTGTCTGAGAGTGTAGGCCAGAGCTGCGGTGGCTACTGGTTACTCCTTCTGTCTGTCTTGTCTGGAACGAACTTGCTGTAGGCTCGGTGAGGTAACCGTTTAGCAAGCGTTCGCATTCACTATTCATTTTCGTGTTACATTGGTTAGTTAGGGTGGCACGCTTGTCACTGGGCGCCTAACGCGCGGTGACCGTGTCTTAAACGCGTTCTCTGTTGCAAATGAGTGCGGAGTTCACGTTTAGCTAGTGTTTGTTATTTTCCTTGGCGTTCTGATCATTGTTTGCTGTGTCTTTCTTACTACATTTATGCTCTGTCTTTATTTGGTCTTGTGTCACTGTTGGCAATCGCCACTCTTGCGATTGTGTTCCCACTTGGTTTCCGCTGTTGTGTGTTCACCGTCGTCGGGTGGCGACTAGATTGGTAGACACACATATATTCTGTCTCTGTGCTCACTTTTCTCTCTACAGGTGCATTGCACCAAAGCTGGGTTCTGTCGTTTAATACGCTTGTGGAGGACTTCCACAGTGTCAGCGCACATCTTGTGCGCTGACCACGGAAATAATTCCGCAATCGTTACAGCTGCCTTCTAAAGGGGATGAGCCAATTTCTTTGGGTTCTGGTATCCCATCTTCTTTATCTTCTACACCTTTTTTAGTTTCTGTGGGTTTCAGTTCTGTATGTGTTTTTACTGGTTATGGAGATAGAGCTCTCTCTGTCACTGTGATGGGATACAGAAGATTGAAGGAAGAAACCGCTCTACCTCTGTTACCCAGTGCAGGGTGCTGGAAAGCATACGGCAGGTCAGGATGCAGGGAGGATGAAATCCGCACACCAACGGGTAAAGTCCAAGGGTTGTTTATTAAATTAAATCCAACTCACAAAACGGTAAAATGGCTGTGATGGGATACAGTTGGAATTAGTAAATTTTCTCTTGGTAGCTACTGGTGAGATTCTACACATGGTCCTCTTTTCACGTTGTGGAAACTGTGGTAGAGAAAATGAGAAAAAAACCACAGAGACACCGGGAGCCCCTATAGTGTATTATCTTTGTAAGCTGGTCTAGATGTAAGTAAAGTACTACTCACAAGTATGGGTTGCTGGCAGGCAACCACTGTAGCAAGCATATGGGGAAATCCCGTCCCCACTCGGTCTTTTTCGATGGATGGTCGCAACTCCTTTGAAATTTTTTTTTTTACCACAAAAGTAGCAAAAGTAACAATCCCACAGTGTGGGATGTTATACAGTAACTGTGAAAGAGGTAGGAGGCGCCCTTGTTGTATGAACTGTAGTGTTGCATAAATTGTAGCATATAGTATAATATAAATCGCCTACCTTCTGAAAGGAACTTCACTCAGTAGGGATGATGGAAAACATTTATTGGTAATAGGCACTCTGGACAACGCGTTTCGCGGCATAAACCGCTTCATCAGGTCAAAATACAGTGCTTTAAAGAGAAAATTTAACAACAATGGAAGCTCAGTATGCTAACATTCCAGGTACATGATTAAAATCATCATCATTAGTATTAGTTGAAATATATACATAAAACTCATAACGATTAGACTGGATATCAAATATACAAAAAAGATAATCCCGCATAATTACAATGAGTGATGTACATGATTAGAATCGACATCACTGGAAATTAATAATCGAGATGTATATATGTGATGCTCGTAGCACCTCAGCTGGATATCAGATAAACATCAGATAAACAAAAGAAAATTGTCCCACATGTATATACATTTGTCTATCTCGTGGCCCCTCAGAAGAACCATGTGTCCATAATAATAAGCTTAATAATATATATTGTTGGACATATAAGGATTCTGCATTGATATATATGTGGACAGTTGGGTGTGTGAAAAATTAATTGAGCATAAGCCCATATCTCTAAGGGGTCTTAAAAATATTTGGTTAAAAGTACATGACTATGATTAAAAAAGTATAAAGGAATAAATAAAAGAATAGTTTGCTTAAAAAATATATATGAACCCTGATAGAGGGAACAATTATAGAATGTTAGAAATAGTATAAGTATCAGATCAATAAGCGGTTAATCAAATCTCCTGTTAATGGGTGTGATAATGAAAATTGTTGAAAAGATTACTTAATGGGTGGAAATGTGTGGAAGGTATCTCACCTAAAGTGCTGGAATGCAGATCTGGGTGCCAAGCCGAGCAGAGGGTTAGCGCTCGTAGTTATAGTCTGCCCGTCTCTAACAAGAGAGAGACACAGTGGGCGGGGTGGTGTGAGCGTAGATAGGCTGTAACTGGGCGACGTCATAGGGAAGCTAGAAGCTGATACTTCCACACCTAATCTCACCAAACCTGAACAAAGAGCAATTAAGAGTTTGAAAAATAACTCCACTATCATAATCAAACCAGCAGACAAAGGTGGGGGGATAGTAATAATAGATAAAGTAGATTACATTAAGGAAGCTCAACGAATATTGAAAGATGAAGGATACTATCAAGTATTGGACTTTGATCCAACAGACAACTATAAAATAGAAGGAATCCTAAATGGAGCAGAAAAAGACTTTATACTAATAAAAAACCCAGTCACAGCACACTTCTATCAGTTACCCAAAATACATAAAACTATCACTAACCCTCCAGGTAGACCAATCATAGCAGGCATTAACTCCATAACATCACACCTTTCGGAATTAGTAGATCATCATCTACAACCGATAGTAAGCAAACTTCCGTCCTTCCTTAAAGATTCCACGCAACTATTGAGAGAGCTCATGAATGTTCCCTGGGAAGACGGGTACAAATGGGTGACACTCGATGTGTCCGCCCTATACTCCAATATCCATCATAAAATTGGCCTAAAATCAATCTGGTATTTTCTACAGAAGGATTCTGCGATGCCACAGAAACAGAAAATATTTCTCATCAACTCCATAGCCTTCATCCTAACACATAACTACTTCACTTTCCTTGACAATACCTATCTACAAAGACGAGGAACGGCGATGGGATCGAGCCTAGCTCCCAGTTACGCCAACCTTACCATGGGCCTCCTGGAATACCAACTAATAGGAGAAAATAACCCTTTCACCGCCAACATCATCTACTACCGCAGATATATTGATGATCTGTTTTTGATTTGGAGAGGAGATACGTCCTCCATAGACAACTTTGTGAGTTACATGAATGATAATGACTGGGGAATCTCATTCACCTCTAACTACAGTGATAAGGAAATAGAGTACCTTGATGTAGTCTTATACACAGAAAATAAGGCGATCAAATCCAGAAATCACTTCAAGACAGTTGACTCCAATGCATATATAGACTATAAGAGTTGCCATCACAGACCATGGAGAAACAACATCCCCTACGGACAGTTTCTCAGATTGAGAAAAAATTGCTCGGAACTAAATACCTATGACACCCAAGCAAGAACTTTGACAGACAAATTTAAAGAAAAGAATTTTCCAGGAAAACGCATTGCTATAGCAAGAAAAAGAGCAAGAGGAGTTGAGAGAATTAAACTCCTTGAGGAAAACAATGAAAATAAAAACAAAAACAAAGGAGGTACTAATAGACCCACAAACTTTATTACCAAGTTCTCCAGCAACCATGCTTCAGTGAGGAACATACTAATGAAACATTGGCCTCTTCTAAGAGATGGCCCCTACCTAAAGAATAAAATCGAGAACAAACCACACTGCACTTATAGAAGGGCCAGAACATTAAAAAACAAATTAGCCCCCAGCATACTAAAGAAACAAGGGATCGTAAACAGCCCAGGACACCGAGCAGCTCCAGGAACCCAGAAATGTAAACAGAAAGGTTGCCTATGTTGCCAGAAGGTTGAAACTAAACAAGAGTCCTTTATGTCTACCGTTACAGGAGAGGTATTCAAGATCACGGATAGAATGGACTGTTCATCCACATTTATTATATACCTACTCACATGCATGTGTGGACTACAGTATGTGGGACGAACGACTCAACAACTCAAAACGAGGTGGGGACAACACAGGAGAAATATTGAAAAAGGGTACATCAAATATGGCCTATCTAGGCATTGCAAAGAAACACATAATCTGGAACACGATAAGATCAAGGTGTGTCCGATAGAACAGATACCCGTTCATATACCGAACAGAATGGATAAACTCAAAGCAAGAGAGATGTTCTGGGTGTTTAAATTGAGAACCCTCCAACCTGAGGGACTAAACATATGCCTGGAACATAACCTATAACCACTGTTCTAGGGGTGAACTTGAATAGAAATATATAATAGGATTTCAACACATATCATCCAGACCATAACACTATATCTGAGTCCCACCAGGGTGGGTCTTTCCTTCCCTTCCCCTCCCCCCCATACGCTGTATCCTTTTTTGGGAGCCCACTATATCATCCCAGTCCATATTGAATTTTACATACCACCAGGTAACAGACCATTATTATCTATGAAATAGACAGTTTCCTGTAATTCAATAGGTTCACATTGAACCCCCCACATAAATTACTTATAACCCATACATACTGACCTATAGGTTTATCTTTGTATCCCTCTTATCAATGATATGCATATGGCAGGGATGGCTAATTCTATAATACACAGGTCATTCTCATCCACCCCCTTTTTTTCCATCTATGACTATATGCATGTGACTGTGATGTTTAATCTATTATGAGAGAAACTATACAAAGTTTGCTAGCGTGGAGGGTACCTTGGAATAACGGAGACATATATATGATAATGTATTTGGCTCAAAAATTAAGTGTAGACACATACATAGTGGTAATATTCAGAAATACCACAAGATGGCAGCAGTTACTCAATAATATGTAGAACGTATACTTTCGAGCTCATTATAACTAATTGTTTAACTTACCAATATTTATGTTCTACAAATGGTCCGTTGTAAAATATCTATAATAAATTCTTCTCCTATTAACTATTGACCCATCACCTCACATATTTCTTTGTTTTATAATTGGTTCCCTGACCCCTATCTGCCCACTAGTACTATGGCCGTTTCTCTACCCGGCGCATACGTAACATAGCTACTCACGCCCTTAACACTAGTCTCCACTTCCGCGTCTCATTGCCCACCAATACAATGGCGGCATCTCTATCTTGCGCATGCGCCACACTACGGCTGTCCCCCTTTACCCTGCGCATGCGTAATATACGCAATTCCTGCAGGTTATACCGGCCTCCAACTTCCGCGATTGCTAGCGGAAATTAAATATAAAAAGCCCATAGTTAGACGCCATACCAGCCAGTGCGTCTATACTAGATTACTGCAACCTTTTTCATGATACTATTATGCCAACTGATAGTTTGGTTGCTTCCCTATGACGTCGCCCAGTTACAGCCTATCTACGCTCACACCACCCCGCCCACTGTGTCTCTCTCTTGTTAGAGACGGGCAGACTATAACTACGAGCGCTAACCCTCTGCTCGGCTTGGCACCCAGATCTGCATTCCAGCACTTTAGGTGAGATACCTTCCACACATTTCCACCCATTAAGTAATCTTTTCAACAATTTTCATTATCACACCCATTAACAGGAGATTTGATTAACCGCTTATTGATCAGATACTTATACTATTTCTAACATTCTATAATTGTTCCCTCTATCAGGGTTCATATATATTTTTTAAGCAAACTATTCTTTTATTTATTCTTTTTACGTTATTCTTTCCTTTAGGTTTCAATTTGATTGGGTTTTCTCCTTGGTATATATCAGATTCATATATATTTAAATTGCAGTTGGTTCTCATAGGACAATTTCTGGATATGTTGGACCTATTGGTTAATGTTTTTTTTTTTCATATTTAGTCAACTTGATCTTTTTTGTCTTTTTCATATTCATATTTTCTTAGAACATTGCTAAGTTTATTGTAGCAAACCTTTATATTCCCACATTCTGACAGAATATCTCTGTGGATTTTTTAACCTATGTCTTCAACCAGGTGTGAGAAAACGCGGAAAAGCCGCCGCCAATACTCAGAGTGAGGCGGCTGATTCCGCGTTTGACATGGCAGTTGGGACGCAGCCGGAGCGCGGAGAAACCACCGCATGCTCTAACTATAGGGCGGCGGATTCCGCATCCAATGCGGCTAGTTGCTCGCATAGGCCTGCTTCTCTCAGTAAGGCGGAATGCGGAGGAAACGCCGCACGCTCAGACAGCGTGGCGGCGAATTCCGCATCTAATACAGCAGCAACATTACATCACATGACTGGTGTGGCTGGGATTGATAGTCCACACTGGTTTAGGAGGACGCGCGCGCAGAGAGGCAGGGCCTTTATGGCAGTCAGAGGAGGGTCAGCTGACCAGGCTGGTCAGCTGACAATTGCAGCAACTTTCATTGGTCCAGCATTTAGGGGAGGCGCTGGAGAGCGCTGGTGTATATATACTGGGTGCTGGTCATTCATCTGGTGTCTGGCGTTGCGATCACTACATGGTAGCACTCAGACCTTGTCAGTATCTGTGTTTATTAGTCAGTTTCCAAAGGTGTTGATGATCACGGAACTCACACCTTAGCCTAGGAATTCTGTTCCTATCTGTATTGTTATCTAGACCAGTTTCCAAGGTGTTGACGGCCACGGATCTCACACCTTAGTCTAGGAATTCTGTACCATCTGTATTATTTGTATGATCTAGTTAGTCCTGGAGTGTGAGAATCTTGGAGCTCACACTCAAGCTTAGACATTGTTGATTATCTGTTATGACTTTCTGCATTCCTGACCATTCTCCTGATCTCTGATTCTGTACCTTGTCTTTCTGATTCTCTGTTGCCGAAACCTGGCTAGTCTCTGGATTCTGTATCTGCCTACTGTCTCTGTACTTTATCTGTCCGTGTGTTTACGACCTGGCTTGTCCGACCTCGAGAACAGTTCAGAGACATCGCGTGCCACTGAGGGTCCCGGGTCCATTGATTCTAACTGCAGAAACGTAAGTGTTACTTCCTTTTTCCTATTCACAGGAGTAGATGTGAATGTTTGAGTCGTGAGGTGACAGAAAAATCCTTAAGGTAGTCCAGAGAGAGAGGGACTGATAATTGTTGTTGTCACAGCTCATTTGTAATTCTCAAACCCAGGCATGGGACAAGGAAGTAACAAACCCCGTCCTCTAGAGGCCACAGATGACGAGGTCACCATGCACAGAAGGGATCCTTCTTACACAAAGAAGTGTGGCCTCTGGCGGGCGCGGTTTCAATTCACGGGTCACTTACACCCAAAGCAATGCCGGGCCCTCATAAAACGTATTAAGGATGAAGCTAAAGGTGATGTGAGGTTAGAAAAAAGGTTTGGTCTGCAGCAAGCAGAAATATGGAAGGATGAGGCGGATAAGAAAAGAAAGACGTTTGTTCATTTTACTTTGGGAAAAAGACTGACGATGTTGAAAATGACTATGTGACTGCACACACACGACAAGATGACCCAGAGAGTAGTGACGAGGAGGAGGTGGAGGACGAGGTAGTCGATAGGCGTGACCGGTCTCCTTCCCCCGTTAGCAGGTCACCCCGACTCAGAGCTAGATCGGTGGCCGGCGCCGCACATAGATCTGCGTCCGCCCCCGCTAACAGGACGACAAGCAAAAGACTACATTTAAACTTGAACCAAAACAGACAGAGAAGAGAAGGGGTAGATCAAGGAAGGAGGAACCTGCCATCAAGGAGGAGGAGGCGGAGGCTCACCTACAGGAGGATTATGCCCATCCTCCTCCGCCCCCCTATGTTAATGTATATCCACCCTTGCCAAAAGAGGAAGTGCCTACAGCACCTTCCCCATCACTTGACCCTGTGGTGCAGTCTATGCCCATGATAGAACTCCCAAATGGCTCAGGGAGCATACAGGAGGTCTACAGACCTTGGACTGAGGACGATATGATTAGTGCTCTCAAAGGTATTCCTACCCCAAAGGAAGATATAGCAGACTGTGTAAAAGGGCTAAGGGGCTTGAGAGCCAGCTTTAAATTGACAGCATTAGAATGCGACAGAGTCCTCAGGCGAATTAATGGATAGTACTTCCCGGAGTGAGGTAGATGAGAAGTGGAAAATTTATCACCCTGCTGTAGGGACAGATCCACCTAAACTTTTTGACTGGAACAGTGGAGCGCTGAAAGACGCGTTTGAATCGGTACTAGACCGCATGGGAACATATTACAAAGTAACCCCAGACTACAGTAAGCTCGCATCCATAACCCAAAAACCAACTGAAACTGTAGATGACTTAGTAGCAAGAGTGATGGATGCTTTTGACAAATACAGTGGCCTTACAAGGCCCGCAAGCAGGGCTGATGACAGTCCATGGGAACAGCAACTTAAAGCCCAAATAGACAGATCCTTGCAAGAGGACTTGCAGTGGTTTATCCAAAAGCATTTAGTGACCTGGCGTACTTGCAGGTTACAAGACTTTCTGGAATATGCTAGGCATGCAGAAAGGACTGTCAGAGACAAGAGAAAAAAGCAAAAGAAAGTTACCACAGCTGCCACATATGCTCTAGACTATGACAGCAGCAGTGACAAAGACAGCAGTGATTGTGTGTATGTGAATGACACTGTGCCTCGCCCTAGGCGACGGATCAGAGATTATGAGGGGAGACGTGAGAGAGGAGAATGTTTTTCTTGTGGTGAGAAAGGTCACTTTGCTCGAAATTGCCCAAAGAGGGAGAGAAGAAGTAGACCCACCGCATGACTAAATGGTATAAAAAGCAGGGACAGTGAGACTAACATTCAGCACCAGAGGACGTGTATAAACATTGATTACGCAAACACCCACAAACCTGAAATAACCCTGCTAGTGGGAGGGAATAAGATCAGATTTCTGGTGGATACTGGTGCATGTCGCTCTGTCTTAGGAGCTTCAACTCACATTCGCTGGGAAAAAGCAGGCACTGTTCTGACTCGAAACGCAGGGGGAGGGGTGGAATGCGAGCCCACCACTAAGCCCATAGAGGTCAGAGACCCCTTGTCAGGCATAACAGTGTCTTGCTGTTTTGTGATTTCCCGCAAATGTCCTATAAATCTGTGTGGGAGGGATTTGATAGGTGACTTGCAGCTGACAATTGAACCCGGCAGAGACTCACTACAGATTAAAAGGCTTAAGCAGCCATTTCCCTCCCCGCAGTCGGGTAAGCATGGGAAAAGCATGGGCTTCCACTGGTATGGGATCATCCTGGGCAATGAAGTACTCGACTGGATGACAAGGGACGCAGGTTCCCCCAGTGATGAACAAGACATGATAGAAGTACCTCATGTTACCACTCATGTCATACTTGATGGTAGTAGTGACACAGACTATGAAGCAAGCTTCCCACTGGGCATGGCAGTAAAAATAGAGGGACTGATAATTGTTGTTGTCACAGCTCATTTGTAATTCTCAAACCCAGGCATGGGACAAGGAAGTAACAAACCCCGTCCTCTAGAGGCCACAGATGACGAGGTCACCATGCACAGAAGGGATCCTTCTTACACAAAGAAGTGTGGCCTCTGGCGGGCGCGGTTTCAATTCACGGGTCACTTACACCCAAAGCAATGCCGGGCCCTCATAAAACGTATTAAGGATGAAGCTAAAGGTGATGTGAGGTTAGAAAAAAGGTTTGGTCTGCAGCAAGCAGAAATATGGAAGGATGAGGCGGATAAGAAAAGAAAGACGTTTGTTCATTTTACTTTGGGAAAAAGACTGACGATGTTGAAAATGACTATGTGACTGCACACACACGACAAGATGACCCAGAGAGTAGTGACGAGGAGGAGGTGGAGGACGAGGTAGTCGATAGGCGTGACCGGTCTCCTTCCCCCGTTAGCAGGTCACCCCGACTCAGAGCTAGATCGGTGGCCGGCGCCGCACATAGATCTGCGTCCGCCCCCGCTAACAGGACGACAAGCAAAAGACTACATTTAAACTTGAACCAAAACAGACAGAGAAGAGAAGGGGTAGATCAAGGAAGGAGGAACCTGCCATCAAGGAGGAGGAGGCGGAGGCTCACCTACAGGAGGATTATGCCCATCCTCCTCCGCCCCCCTATGTTAATGTATATCCACCCTTGCCAAAAGAGGAAGTGCCTACAGCACCTTCCCCATCACTTGACCCTGTGGTGCAGTCTATGCCCATGATAGAACTCCCAAATGGCTCAGGGAGCATACAGGAGGTCTACAGACCTTGGACTGAGGACGATATGATTAGTGCTCTCAAAGGTATTCCTACCCCAAAGGAAGATATAGCAGACTGTGTAAAAGGGCTAAGGGGCTTGAGAGCCAGCTTTAAATTGACAGCATTAGAATGCGACAGAGTCCTCAGGCGAATGAATGGATAGTACTTCCCGGAGTGAGGTAGATGAGAAGTGGAAAATTTATCACCCTGCTGTAGGGACAGATCCACCTAAACTTTTTGACTGGAACAGTGGAGCGCTGAAAGACGCGTTTGAATCGGTACTAGACCGCATGGGAACATATTACAAAGTAACCCCAGACTACAGTAAGCTCGCATCCATAACCCAAAAACCAACTGAAACTGTAGATGACTTAGTAGCAAGAGTGATGGATGCTTTTGACAAATACAGTGGCCTTACAAGGCCCGCAAGCAGGGCTGATGACAGTCCATGGGAACAGCAACTTAAAGCCCAAATAGACAGATCCTTGCAAGAGGACTTGCAGTGGTTTATCCAAAAGCATTTAGTGACCTGGCGTACTTGCAGGTTACAAGACTTTCTGGAATATGCTAGGCATGCAGAAAGGACTGTCAGAGACAAGAGAAAAAAGCAAAAGAAAGTTACCACAGCTGCCACATATGCTCTAGACTATGACAGCAGCAGTGACAAAGACAGCAGTGATTGTGTGTATGTGAATGACACTGTGCCTCGCCCTAGGCGACGGATCAGAGATTATGAGGGGAGACGTGAGAGAGGAGAATGTTTTTCTTGTGGTGAGAAAGGTCACTTTGCTCGAAATTGCCCAAAGAGGGAGAGAAGAAGTAGACCCACCGCATGACTAAATGGTATAAAAAGCAGGGACAGTGAGACTAACATTCAGCACCAGAGGACGTGTATAAACATTGATTACGCAAACACCCACAAACCTGAAATAACCCTGCTAGTGGGAGGGAATAAGATCAGATTTCTGGTGGATACTGGTGCATGTCGCTCTGTCTTAGGAGCTTCAACTCACATTCGCTGGGAAAAAGCAGGCACTGTTCTGACTCGAAACGCAGGGGGAGGGGTGGAATGCGAGCCCACCACTAAGCCCATAGAGGTCAGAGACCCCTTGTCAGGCATAACAGTGTCTTGCTGTTTTGTGATTTCCCGCAAATGTCCTATAAATCTGTGTGGGAGGGATTTGATAGGTGACTTGCAGCTGACAATTGAACCCGGCAGAGACTCACTACAGATTAAAAGGCTTAAGCAGCCATTTCCCTCCCCGCAGTCGGGTAAGCATGGGAAAAGCATGGGCTTCCACTGGTATGGGATCATCCTGGGCAATGAAGTACTCGACTGGATGACAAGGGACGCAGGTTCCCCCAGTGATGAACAAGACATGATAGAAGTACCTCATGTTACCACTCATGTCATACTTGATGGTAGTAGTGACACAGACTATGAAGCAAGCTTCCCACTGGGCATGGCAGTAAAAATAGCTGTTGATGGCCTCTGGGAAGACAATAATGGGAACACACTGTATGAGGTCTCAATTCCAGGCTGGGCTCACAGGCCAACTAAAGGCATATTGCAGGACACCCTGTACACACTTCCTGATTCAGCACCTCACATCTCCCTGTACAAACCAAAGTGGGGAAAGTGGGAGGTGGGGGGAAAACTCCTGAAGAGATGGAAACAGGGGAGAACAACAGGGAACCATTATAAGAGGTTCTCAGAGTGTGTGGGTATCCTCACACACCTTACCAGTGTGCCTACCAAGGCTAACTGCAGGATGAAGTTAGAATGACATATACTGTCCAGTGTTCCGGAGAAGTTGTGGGCAATGTCTAAAACTGATGTCGGTCTGATAAAAAATTCTGAGCAAGTTGTTGTTGTACCCAAGGGCCCCTACAGGCCATACAAACCACAGTACCCTTTAAAGCCAGAAGCTATGGCAGGTATCCGTCCCATAATACAGGGCCTACTTGACAAGGGCGTGTTAATCCCATGTGACTCCTCCCCTTGTAACACGCCCCTTTTCCCTGTACTCAAGCCTGTAACGAAGGAATACAGATTAATACATGACCTACAAGCGGTTAATGCCGCTGTAATACCAAGAGCACCTGTGGTACCTGACCCTAACACAATACTCAATGGTATTACACCTACCTGCAAGGTTTTCAGTATCGTGGATCTCTCGAATGCGTTCTATTCAATCGAGGTCCATCCAGACAGCAGATTCTGGTTCGCTTTCACATTCCAGGGTAAAAGGTACACGTACACCCGGATGCCCCAAGGGTACTGTGAAAGCCCAGCAATCTACTCACAGGAGATTACTCGCTCTTTAGAGCCTTTCCCTGTGCCAGAGGACTGCAAACTCCTCATTTACGTAGATGATCTTTTGGTAGGGGCCCCTACTGCTCAGAAATGTGAAAAGGTGACCATACAGTTGCTCTGCTTCCTGGCAGAGCAGGGTCACAAAGCCTCAAAGGCCAAATTGCAGTTCTGACTGCCTGAAGTCAAATACCTAGGCCAACTGATCTCAGCAGCTGGCAGAACCTTAGAGCAGACCAGAGTTCAGGCCATACAGACCATGACTAAGCCAAAAACAAAGAAAGACATGATGTCATTTCTTGGAACACTGAACTATTGCAGGGCTTGGATAATACACTGTTCAGCCCTAGTGAAACCACTTTACAATGCCATACATCAACATCCCATGGCACTCAATGACACAATTACATGGACTGATGAGCTTTATGAGCAGTTCAAACGTTGTCAGCAAACACTTAAGGATCCCCTTGTACTCGCCTTTCCTGACTATACTAAGGCATTTCACTTGTATGTTGATTGCAGAGACAAATGCATGACAGCTGTAATGACTAGAGTTGAGCCGAAATTTTAGTAATTTCGCATTACTATAATTACGCATGCGAAATTCGCGATTACGATGCGAAATTGCGGTAGCATAATTGCCATTAAAATCGTAATTGAAAATACCGTAAGCGTAATTTTCAACGCGTAATTTCGCGTTTCGTTCATGCCGTAATTTCGCATTAAACGCTACCGTAATTTCGCGTTAAACCGTAACGCTCCGTATAATGTAAAAAAGCCGCCGACTTTAAGGGTTAATAGCAAAGCCCCCTTAAATGCTAAGAGCCTCAAATTTGGAGAGTATATTAAGGAGATCAGGAGGAATAAGAGGAAAAATTTTTTTTTCAAAAAGACCTTATAGTTTTTGAGAAAATCGATGTTAAAGTTTCAAAGTAAAAATGTCTACATTTAAAAACCCGCCGACTTTAACGGTTAATAGCAAAGCCTGCTTAAAGTTTAGGAACACCAAATTCTCAGGGTATATTAAGGGGATCAGTGGGAATAAGAGGAAAAATTTTTTTTTCAAAAAGACCTTATAGTTTTTGAGAAAATCGATTTTTAAGTTTCAAGGGCGAAAATGTCTTTTAAATGCGGAAAATGTCAGTTTTTTTTGCACAGGTAACAATAGTGTATTATTTTCATAGATTCCCCCAAGTGGGAAGAGTTTTACTTACTTCGTTCTGAGTGTGGGAAATATAAAAAAAAAACGACGTGGGGTCCCCCCTCCCAGACCTCTTTAACCCCTTGTCCCCCATGCAGGCTGGGATAGCCAGAATGCGGAGCACCGGCCGCGTGGGGCTCCGCACCCTGACTATACCAGCCCGCATGGTCCATGGATTGGGGGGTCTCGGAAGGGGAGGGGCAGCCAAGCTTTCCCCTCCCCCTCCGAGCCCTTGTCCAATCCAAGGACAAGGGGCTCTTCTCCACCTCCGATGGGCGGTGGAGGTGGAGGCCGCGATTTCTGGGGGGGGGGTTCATGGTGGAATCTGGGAGTCCCCTTTAAAAAGGGGTCCCCCAGATGCCCACCCCCCCTCCCAGGAGAAATGAGTATAGAGGTACTTGTACCCCTTACCCATTTCCTTTAAGAGTTAAAAGTAAATAAACACACAGACACTTAGAAAAAGTATTTTAATTGAACAAAAAACATAACCACGAAAAAAGTCCTTTAATATTCTTAATTAACCATTAATACTTACCTGTCCCTTTAAAAGCCAGTTCCCACGCAATATCCTCGGAAATATACTAATCAGTTACAATGTAACAAAGTTATTACAATGTAACAACTTTGTTACATTGTAACTACGCCGCACCCGACGTCACTCGCCGCTCAGCCGCCGCACCCGACAGAGCTCTGAGCTATATAGCTCAGAGCTCCCTAAGCATCTTTGTATTTGGGCTCCAAGGAGCCCCATTGGTCCTTAGCAGACCAATGGGGTTCCTTTAAATCAGAAGGAACCCCATTGGTCTGCTAAGGACCAATGGGGCTCCTTGGAGCCCAAATACAAAGATGCTTACAGAGCTCTGAGCTATATAGCTCAGAGCTCTGTCGGGTGCGTGCGGGACGCTAAGTCCCCGCCGGCTCCCGCTGCCCTCCCCGCCTCTCCCACATGTCACCCACATGTCACCCACATGTGGGTGACATGTGGGTGACAGATGTGGGCGGG
Source organism: Hyperolius riggenbachi (assembly GCF_040937935.1). Lineage (NCBI taxonomy): Eukaryota > Metazoa > Chordata > Amphibia > Anura > Hyperoliidae > Hyperolius > Hyperolius riggenbachi. The sequence goes on from NC_090646.1 coordinate 672,169,448, forward strand.
GTGGACAGCGGGAGGCGGCGGGGACTTAGCGTCCTGCACGCACCCGACAGAGCTCTGAGCTATATAGCTCAGAGCTCTGTAAGCATCTTTGTATTTGGGCTCCAAGGAGCCCCATTGGTCCTTAGCAGACCAATGGGGTTCCTTCTGATTTAAAGGAACCCCATTGGTCTGCTAAGGACCAATGGGGCTCCTTGGAGCCCAAATACAAAGATGCTTAGGGAGCTCTGAGCTATATAGCTCAGAGCTCTGTCGGGTGCGTGCGGGTGCGGCGGCTGAGCGGCGAGTGACGTCGGGTGCGGCGTAGTTACAATGTAACAAAGTTGTTACATTGTAATAACTTTGTTACATTGTAACTGATTAGTATATTTCCGAGGATATTGCGTGGGAACTGGCTTTTAAAGGGACAGGTAAGTATTAATGGTTAATTAAGAATATTAAAGGACTTTTTTCGTGGTTATGTTTTTTGTTCAATTAAAATACTTTTTCTAAGTGTCTGTGTGTTTATTTACTTTTAACTCTTAAAGGAAATGGGTAAGGGGTACAAGTACCTCTATACTCATTTCTCCTGGGAGGGGGGGTGGGCATCTCGGGGACCCCTTTTTAAAGGGGACTCCCAGATTCCACCATGAACCCCCCCCCCCCCCAGAAAATCGCGGCCTCCACCTCCACCGCCCATCGGAGGTGGAGAAGAGCCCCTTGTCCTTGGATTGGACAAGGGCTCGGAGGGGGAGGGGAAAGCTTGGCTGCCCCTCCCCTTCCGAGACCCCCCAATCCATGGACCATGCGGGCTGGTATAGTCAGGGTGCGGAGCCCCACGCGGCCGGTGCTCCGCATGCTGGCTATCCCAGCCTGCATGGGGGACAAGGAGTTAAAGAGGTCTGGGAGGGGGGACCCCACGTCGTTTTTTTTTTATATTTCCCACACTCAGAACGAAGTAAGTAAAACTCTTCCCACTTGGGGGAATCTATGAAAATAATACACTATTGTTACCTGTGCAAAAGAAACTGACATTTTCCGCATTTAAAAGACATTTTCGCCCTTGAAACTTAAAAATCGATTTTCTCAAAAACTATAAGGTTTTTTTGAAAAAAATTTTTTCCCTCTTATTCCCACTGATCCCCTTAATATACCCTGAGAATTTGGTGTTCCTAAACTTTAAGCAGGCTTTGCTATTAACCGTTAAAGTCGGCGGGTTTTTAAATGTATACATTTTTACTTTGAAACTTTAACATCGATTTTCTCAAAAACTATAAGGTCTTTTTGAAAAAATTTTTTTCCTTTTATTCCTCCTGATCTCCTTAATATACTCTCCAAATTTGAGGCTGTAATGCGAAAATTACGCGAAAATTACGCTTACGCGAAATTATGCGAAATCCTTCTTCATTACGATTTTGTACTTACGGCCATAATCGTAATTACACTAATTACGCGAAATTTCGCGAAATCGTAATTACGTCATTACGCTCATCTCTAGTAATGACACAAAGGTGGGGAGACAAACAGAGACCTTTGGGCTTTTACTCACGCCCACTTGATGCTGTAGCCTGTGCTTTACCATCCTGTGTTCAGGCTATCATTGCTGCAGCTATGGCTGTTGAGATTACTGCCTCTTGTGCTTTACCATCCCTTAGAAGTGCTTGTTCCACATGCTTTTCATGCCCTCTTGTTGCAGGATAAAATGACACTACTTACTCCTGCACGCCATCTCTACTGTGCTGCCACCCTGCTGGGCCAGCCTCACCTAAAGGTGCAGCGCTGTACAACTCTGAACCCAGCCACACTTTTTCCCACATCAGATAACTTGACTGATGCTGAGGACCACCATGACTGTTTGCAAGGCTCTCGCAGAGAGTTTCTACCCAGACCAGACCTTCAGTCTGAGCCCTTGACAGAGGGTGCACTAGTCTTTGTGGACGGCTCAGCCTCCAAAGATCTAGTAGGCACTAATAGAGTGGGCTATGCAGTAGTGACTCTGGATGAAGTAAGAGTCTGGTAAACTGCCCATTAGTTATTCAGCCCAAGCTGCCGAGCTTAATGCTCTTACCCGTGCCTGCACGCTGTACATGGATCAAGCTGTCACTATCTATACAGACAGCCAGTATGCTTGCTCTACAGTGCATACTTTTGCTGCACAGTGGCGTAACAGAGGCATGATTACCGCGGCAGGTAAACCTTTCCGCCATAAGTCCCTGTTGGAACAGCTCCTACAGAGCGTCCAGCTGCCAAAGAAACTTGCTATAGTCAAGTGCGCAGCTCACAAAAATGATGACACCCCCGTCACTAGAGGCAACAACTTTGCTGATTCTGAAGCTAAGAAAGCAGCTGTGAGCGAGGACACCCCAACACTAGCTACCTCACAGTCCTCACTCACTTCCATCTCTATTGACATATTAACAGAATTCCAGCAAAATGTCCCAAAGGCAGAACTAACTTCCTGGCTCAAAGCTTCTGCCACCCTCAATGCACAAGGTCTATATGCTGTAAACCACAAGGTCTGTCTCCCCAGGCTCTTATTCAGATTGCTTGCCTTAATGACACATGGTGTCACCCATGTGTCAACAGGAGGGATGATAGCTACTGCTACTGCCCATTTCCACTGCCCTGGCATCAGCACATTTTTTCAAAAATTTGTGTCACAATGCACTATCTGTGCACAGCATAATCCAGCAAAGGGGCTAAAACCACCCACAGGCACTACACCTACACCAGCCTACCCATTCCACACAGTAGCACTGGACTACATTGAACTGAACCCCTCGGAAGGGAAGAAATATGCCCTGGTAATACTGGACATATACTCAGGGTGGGTAGAGGTTTTCCCCACAGCAAAAGCAGATGCACTAACGGTAGCAAAAACATTAACTAGAGAAATCATACCCAGATGGGGGATACCAGAAAAAATGATCAGTGACAATGGTAGTCATTTTGTGAATGAGATCATCAAACAGCTGACAAGCACACTGCACATTGATGTAAGGAACCATTGTGCCTACCACCCCCAATCAGCTGGGGCTGTGGAAAGAGCTAATGGCACAATTAAAAATAAGCTTAGTAAAGCAATGACAGAAACAGGGAAAAGCTGGATGTGGTGTCTGCCATTGGTGTTGTTAAGTATGAGAATTACCCCAAAGAAGGGCAAATTGTCACCCTATGAAATTCTGTTTGGCAGGGTATACAGGATACCGACATTTGACGCAGTCCAAGGCTCCCCAGAGGAGTGGGAGCTCGCAGATTACTTAAGACACACCTGCAGACAGAGAGCACGATCACCAGGGAACCCCCCAGAGGGACCAGCTGTGAGTGAGGATTTACTTGTAAACCCAGGAGAGTGGGTATGGGTCAGAATCATTAAAAGAAAACATTGGAATACCCCCAGGTGGGAGGGACCTAACCATGTTTTGATTGCTACCCCTACAGCAGTCAGAGTGGCGGAAAGGAACTCTTGGGTTCACCTGACACATTGTAAGAGGGCACCTCTTCCAGAGAAAGGGACAGAATAGGTAGCATCCTGCGAGGGGAGGTGGTGGCTCCTGGGGCTCTGGAGCGACAGGAACATTTGCTTGAGCTCTAGTCAAGATCACAGTCACAGCGGGTGGAGGAAAACGTTAGAGATCTTCCTCTATTCATAGCGGGTACAAGCCCTGAGCAGGATGACTGAGGAGGTAGAACAGGGAGAGATTGTGCCCCCTACAGAGACCCTAGAGTCTAACCCAGATGCAGACCAGTCAGCCACTAGAATCCTCACTCCCCAACCAGCCACTAGAATCCTCACTCCTCTGAGACTGGGACTCATGGACGTAGGCTTCCATAGAACCCCAGAAGGGAAAGCGTACATAATTGTCTCAGCCCTGTCAGTAATTATGATGCTTGGAATTTGGACATGGGCGCTGCATGAACATGAACAGCCGTTCACTGAGGTAGTTCTTTCACCCATGTCAGACAGGACCGATTGGCAGCAACCACTTTCTAGGCAAAAACGCAGCTTAGTGATTGCTACAAACACTAAGAGAGACCAGAGACAAGTGGATATTACAAAGGAAGGCACCCAGCCAGTGTTCTGGTATAATTCCTCAAGCATCCATGTAGCAACATACACCTTTGACTATTGCAATATAGTGTCCTGCCCACCAGTCCCCTGGCAATGCACCATGTACACTCGTGGACATATTTATGTGTGTGTGACAGATGACTACTGGGGATCAGAGTGTGGGAATTGGGGAGCAGCAGCCTGGAACACTGGAGATGACTGGGGTTACAAACCTGACACAGCAATG